>NC_056591.1:8464697-8517197 GCF_018340385.1 Cyprinus carpio
TTCTATTGTAAAACAGGATCTCAGTCGGCGAGCATGTTCTCTGAATTATATGGGGGAAAATCCTTATAAATGACCTTTACAGTTTGTCTCTTATTATCACTTGTGCTAAACTGCTGTAATTTATATCTTTATACGGGTAATTTTATGTCTCCAGCCACTAAGTAATTAAACAGGCTTTGAATTTAAAGTTCTTACAAGGACCCAAAAGGGACAAAATAATTAGATTATATAACAGATTATTCAGAGCAATATGGACAGACTAATTCACTGGAAAAAGGAGGTTTATGGCCTTACAGAAAGACAGAACAATACAATTATAAAACTATAGATAGATGGATGGATGGATGGATGGATAGATAGATAGATATATACTAAAACTTAATACAAATACATAAAACAAAGTTTGGCAAGTGGTATACTAAAATGTTTCAAACTAAATTAAACTAAACAAATTACCTAATGTAAATAAATAAATAAATAAATAAAATAAAAAACAAAAAATTAAAACATAAACATAATCATAAAAACAACATTTATTATATACAAAAATAACCCTGCGGTTAAAATTCCACCCATGCAAATTTGTTTATTTTGCCATATTCAATTATTATTATTATTATTATTATTATTATTATTATAGTTATTATAATATTTTATATTTATTATTTCTTTAAAAAAAGAAGAAGAAGAAGGTGGAAAGAAAAGTGAAGCTATATGTTTGTTTAACATTTTTGTTCATCGTATAATTCCTTCATATATATACTTACTATCACTCTAAAATGTGGAAAATAGTAATAATAATGAAAAGATGTGCATACATTTTTTTAACTGGCAGTGTAAGTTACATTAAACTACTGTATATAGCCAAAACATACATAATAATAAAGGATTGAGGTAATATGACTACAGTGATACCATTCAGAGAACCAGGGGCAGTGTTTGATTTAGCTAATATTTCTCGTAACATTGAAAGAATTCTTTAATCTTGAAACAGTTTCCATTGGGATATTTGCTAGTGCTGAGCAGAGCCAAACATCATTTGCCTTTTACAAACACACTGAGGCTTCGATGTCTACAATACGACCTCACTGAAGCGTAATATTTAACTCTCAGGGAAGGGAGAGGCTCTGACACTCTGTTATTATCAGCAGAAGAATTCCGTCTCATGGGAAATAGCACTTTTTGGACTGTGCTCTACAAGTTATTATAAATCAATTAGTGAAACTGTCTGGAGGGCGACTCCTATGCAGAGAGGTCAAAGAGAGTAAATATCAGATTATTAATACAAGTGGAATTTCATTAGGCAAATCAAAAACTTTTTGTAGAGGAAAGCAGGCTATATTCTTTTAGATTAAACAAGAAGAGATCATTTTTGAGGAGAATACCATTCAGCAGTCACTTGTGATCACGTAAGACATTGGTGGTCCACACACACACACACACACACACACACACACCTCAGCGATCAAAGACTACTGATTTTAGCCTAGGATTATAGGAATCTTTTAGGATAAAAAAAAAAAATGGTCTCAGACGACCAAATCGTGGCTAAAATCGCACAGTGTGAGCCGGACTCTAGGCCCACCCCAAATGCTCTCATTGGCTGAGACACTATGATACCCATCCCAAGCCAGTCCTGATCAACATCCCACCCCTCCTGTGATCCATGGTTTGTCTGTATGTGTATTGAGAGCCAGTGAGCAATGGACTTCCATAAAGATAAAAAATAAAAAACTGCATTGATGAATGATAGAATAATTGTTGGTGTTAATCAATTAATGAGTTAACTCGATATTAACATGTTAACTTGCCCAGCCCAAATATTTATAGATATGTATATATATATATATATATATATAGATATATATATTATATATATATAGATATATATATATATATATATATATATATAATATTATACACACACACACTAAAATACTCTATTTACGTTTTTAAATATTTACCTATCTTCAAATCATTAAAAATATAATACAATTTAGTATGATCTCTCATTCATATATATATATATATAAAGTATATATATATCTATATATATATTTGATAAAAGGGTATATATATGACACACAGCATATTAATGTGATCTAATGATTATAGTTCTAAATATGCCTGAGATGACTTTTGGGTATATGGACTATTCTGACACTGAATGACATTTTAGTGAGTGTCTTCTGTAACTCAATCAATCAATCAATCAATCAATCAATCAATCAATCAATCACTCAGTCACTCAGTCAGTCAGTCAGTCAGTCAGTCAATCATGTAAAGTAAAGTAAACAGATTCTAATATACGAAAAAATAATAAAAATAATAATAAATATTTATTCAGCTTTTATTTTGATGCTTGAAAACCCCTTTTTTTGTCTTCCGCCCAGATATTTAGAGAGACAAATAAATTTAATAATTGTGCTAATTTTAATCATCATAGCAAAAAAACAACCAAAAAACAACAACAACACATAACATTAATGTAAACATTAAAATCACATAAAAAAATCTAAATGAAACGAGATGAGGCACAATCACATAAAAAAAAAAAAAAAAAAAAAAAAAAAAAAATAATAATAATATGAATATGTATTATACTCCTTAATTTAGTTATTTCAGATGGATATCAACAATTGTGAGATTTAGTCAGTCGAAACTGTTTTTGAGGATCTCTGCCAAATTCACTGATATATATATATAATATATATATATCTATATATATATATATATATATATATATATATATCACATATATAGCTTATTGTGCAAATTCCAACAAAGTCTTTCAAAACAACCTCTGCATCTACAAGCACATCATGATAGACATTTACCAGTGCTACCAATTTGCTGTGGAAAATCCTGACATTAGGCAATTTACCGAACCATAAATTACTGTGTACCTTTACAGTGGCACTTTTAGTTCATTCAACTCAAGAACCACAATTTTAGTGTTCTGAAGTTTGCTGATAGCTTAAGTGAGGAAAGTATTCACGGAAAATCTTCCCGTTGTTGGAGCTCTCAAATGTCATTCAAAAACATTCATTCAACCTTTAAGTGGCACAATCAGTCACGAGACACGATGTAGAGTATAAGAGTGTAAATATGAGAGTATAGAGAGAGAAACAAAGCTGGAGAAGATATATATATATATATGGATGTCAATGGCCACCATCAACAGCTTTCAACTATCCCTATAAATGTGGCTATGAAGGTCCGCCCTTACCGACAACCCTAAACTGAACCCCCTCTTGTATGAATTCGAAACACAATTTCCTTGCAAGCATACATTCACATTTTTTGTGGTCGGACCAGTGTTGGTAATCCTATAACATGGGCTACGAAGAGTTTAGGAAGAAAAGAGTAACTCTAAAATGACTTCTGTTTCTTTTAATACTGAAAAGTTTATATAATATAATATAATATATATAATATAATATAATATAATATAATATAAGATAATATCAGAACAGATAATATAATATAATATAATATATTTAAATTGTATTGTTTTATGTCAAATTTGTGTGAGCTTCACAACACAGCAAATAAAAAAAAATGGTGTAGGATTTACTTTTTTAATTTTTACTCAGAAATTGGTAGTAAATTTCAGAAATAATTAAACAGAAATAGCAAATAACTCACTGAATTCAACATTAAAATTTGAAGTAAAGACTAAAATAGTATTCTTGTAAAATATACTCCAACAATCTGCTTTTGCAACTTACAAATGTACTTTTTTTTTTTGGTGAAGTTACTTTAACAATATGCTTTTTTGAAAAGCACAATACAAATATATTTGAATTGTACTATTATTATATTATTATATTATTATTATTATTTTTATTATTATTTTTATTATTATTATAATTGTTGTTATTAGTTTTTTTTTTTTTTTTGTACATTGTACTTTTTTTGCATCAAAACATCATCAAAAATAAAGAATACTTTATACAGGAGGTCTAACAGACGTACACATAAACACACACACTCTCACACTCACAATTTACTGGTACCATGAACAATGCCTACTAGCAGTAAGCGGCCTCCTGGTGCGAAACAGGGCTGAAGGCCTTCATTTAGACCCTGTTTACAAGTAGTTACTGCCACAGAAAGCAATAGATAAGCTACACCACTTTACATTTAAACACATCATCTTACTGAAAGGAATCGAGTCAGCAGTTTTCAAGACAGTTTTTTTTTTTTTTTTTTTACCCTCATATACATGTATGCACAATATATAATTATGCATAGGGCTCTTTCAGATCACCATCAGTGAACATTACTAAAAACATTGTAAATGTGATTTTTTTGCAGTTCACCATGTTGGAGCCTGGGTTTTCAGTTTAAAATGGCTATGCAGACGATCACAAATAAATTTAGGTAAGTACAGTATATTTACTCAAATATTTTCCAATAGTTGGATCCACGCTATGAATAAATGAATACCGCATGGCATTTATGGCTCATGCTAATTGTGCCCAAAACATATAACAGATCTGCAAAACCATTAACACATTCTTGCAGCTTTTATTTAGAACATATGATTTATATATATATACACACACAGAATATTTTTTATTATTTATTTGTTTATGTTTTATGTGTTGAGAGAATAAGAGTACTTCTGTCGACAACATTTAAAAAATCTCATATTAACATAAACCTGATTCTATAATAGTTGTACAATGAAAAATGCTACATATAATCAAGTAAAAATGTTATTATTGAGGTTTCATTTATATTAATTAATTAGTCTTCCTGTCCAGCACACAGAGCCTGTTCTTTGGGTCAGACCTGGATTTTTAATTTCTGTTCCATGTGTCGTCTGGTTCTAGGTCTGAGTGCAGACTTTCTCTACAGCTCTTTGTACTGTTATGTGCATCACCATGAAAAAATATGCAAAGTTTGATTGCCTCTAAACACACTAATGATATCAGATCAAAAGCATCTGTAAAACATAAATAACTGAAGTAACATTTAGGTGGTCATTTAAACAAGGATCTTTCCCAGCTTTGTTTCAGTAAATGGTCTTTTTCCGATGGCTTTGGGAGGGATTTTTTGAGGTCTGAAAGTTATAGGAAAGTTTTTCATATATATATATATGTGTGTGTGTGTGTGTGTGTGTGTGTGTGTGTGTGTGTGTGGTGTGTGTTATGTGTGTGTGGTGTGTGTGTGTGTAGTTAAAAAATAAAAAAAACATTAATTTTTTTTTCCTTCTTTGTTTTTATGATACAGTATGACCCCCTAAATGAAAAGGAGAAGAAAATAATAATAATAATCATGCATTAAACACACAAATAAACACAGTAATGATGTACTTTTTTAATCCCCTAAACAACCATGATTTGATATGTCATTCACAGTTTATGATGACTATGAATATGTATATACCATAACATTTTTGTGAATTTGATAGAACCCTCATTTTACATTGATTTGTACTATACATGAATGATTTTCCAACTACAGCACTTCTGACTCACTGTGTGAAGAATAAGAATATGTGTGATTGTTTTTGTGTATGATGAATTAGATAATAATACATTAACACTAGTTCATATAAGAAATATCCCATTATTATAATTTAGTAGTAATAAAAATACCGTATAATTACAGTTATAATTATATTCTGCAATTACACAGCCTGTAAGAAGAAGAAGAAGAACATGTGTCTGTGTGCTTCTTTGAACAATAATATATTAACACATATATTGATAATAGCAAATATCTTTATTATAATTAAAACAATAGTTAAACAGTATGATTAATATTACAAATAATATTAATAAATATTATGATTATGGCATTTGTGTGTGTGTTGTTGTGTGTGTGTGTGTGTGTGTGTTTGTTTCTTGTGTGTATAATTAATATACTAATAATATAGTAATTAGTTAGTTAAGTAATTATAGTTAATTATCATTAAAATAATTTACACTATCTATCTTTCTGTCTGTCTCTGTCTGTCTGTCTGTCTGTCGTCTGTGTGTGTGTGGGTGTGTGTGGTGTTGTGTGTGCTTGTTTGTGTGCATAATTAATACACTAATAGTATAGTAATTAGTTATATATATGTGTGTGTGGGCTGTGTGTGTGTGTGTGTGTGTGTGTGTGTGTGTGTGTGTGTGTGTGTGTGTGTGTGTGTGTGTGTGTGTGTGTGTGTGGTGTGTCAAACAGGAAAAAAGTAAATATTATGATGATTGCACTTGAAATTATTGAGCAATGTTCTGCAGTGGGGCAACTGTAAAACATCTCCTTCAACTTGTTCTGCTACATCGACAAGACTGCCGGCAAAGTTGCTTCTTGGAAGAGCAATGACAGATTCAAGCAGAGAAGAAAAAGAGAAGACACAACAGAAGAGTTTAGGCATCAGCAATGTTCCATCTGCACCTGTACGTCATGTCGAACTTTTCTAGTGTGTCCTGTTTTGTAGTCCACACCAGAATGAGAAAGAAAGAGAGAAAAGTCTCCTGGGGAAAGAAGACTTCCCTGATGATACATCGCCTGCAGTCATCTATGGCTGAAAACTGAGCTGTTTTCCTGTTGATTTGACAAAGCCAAGCCTCATTGTTTATTTAATCAGAAGAACTTCTCTGGATTTAAACAGCATAACATTAATTTCTCCAAGTTATGTCTTCTGTGCCCAAAGGTTAATACATTTCTGGTTGTAGCATACTGTATGTCAGTCTCCTGTACCCAGAGAATGCTCTACATAAAGAGACACTTTAAAGCAGAGTAAAGATCTAAATTTAAAGACTATAACAGAACTATACTGCTACCTCTTACAAAAATGTGTATATCATCCAGATCTCTGGATGTGCAGAAAGCCAAGGTTACCCTGCAGTAAATATTCACCAAAAAGTCTCCAGTTATGTGAGGGTCACTCTTAACAATTTACCTGACAACATTCCCATAATATTGAAATGGTTAAATACATGAAACTCATATAACTGTTAGTTTCTGGTCCTCCTAGTTTGAATGGTCGAATGAATTCCAATGGAACACAAAATATAATTATACCTCTCTTTTCAACATAACCATAATGAATGGGCACTGATACTTTCGAACTTAACTAAAATTATAATAAATGTATCACACAAGAGGTCCATATGACTTGTGCACTATATTTCAAGTTTTCTGAAATCATACGACAACTTTGTGTGAGGACCAAGCCAAAGACAAAGCCAATACTCAGTGAAAATCTTGATATCTGGCCTAGCTTTATTGGTGAAGTTCATGAGAGATGTCAGATGCATGAATGTATGAATCATTCTTTTGAGATCTTGCACTCGTTTTTTGTAGCTTGGCCAGTATAATTCTCCTTTTGTCTAATATAGAAATAGGAATGTGGGTTTGGAACAATATGGGGTAGAGTAAGTGATGACAAAATATTCATTTTTTGGATAAACTATTTCTTTAAGCAATATTTTGGGAATTAAGTCGATGATTCCTGAAGAAATGGGTAAAAAATTGCTGTGGTAAAAAAAGCTGAGATGGAGACTCAGGTCTGTAAGTCTCCTGAGAGGGATATTTCCCACTGTTTTATGAACCCTGACGGAGGAACCTGGCAAAGCTATTTCACCCATCTCTCTCCCAATAACCCTTTCTTGCACTTTCTCAAACATCTACTTTCTTCCATTATTCGTCTGTCCCTTTTCCCCCTTCTTTCTTAAAGTCAATGAAGGGCACATTCTATGATCTATTCCTCTCTCTGTTTGATCCATTCCTAAAGATATGTTTTCTATCTGAGTGATGAAAGTGCCTAACTGTCCCAATGGATCCAGAATCAACAAAGCATTAGGCTGATGGATGTTTCTCTCATTATTTTCCTATTTCAGGCTTGTGATGTTATGTTAAAAAGTTTAACCTGAATGACTGAGTGATGGCAGCAGGGCTTCTTGGTGTGTTTGTTTGGCTTGGTTGAAATCACACTAAAGCAGGGAGAACAGAAAGGGTCAACCTTTGAAGGACAACACACATCACCCGGTCCTGTTCTATTTACTTTTAAGTAAAAAAAAAAAAAAAAAAAAAAAAAAAAAAAAAAAATATATATATATATATATATATTATATATACATAATAAATACACACAGGTGTGTGTGTGTGGTATGTGTGTGTGTGTGGTGTGTGTGTGTCATGCTTAAAGAAGTACACTTATTTTGATTTGTTGACCAACATACTAAAGCACATGTAGATAGTACATGTAAAGATTTTAACGGTATTCTGTTATTCTATATTACTTTAAAAATGTAATATATTTTAATTATACTAAACAGCAACTTCATTGTTACAAATGTGTGATTATAAATATATTTAAATCCATGGCATCTAAGTTTCAGCTGAAATTATGATGAGGTGTATATATTCAGCAGTACACTTCAACTATATTTTAAAGACAAGATAATTATTTATGCAATAATTTATAAAGATGTTCCAGTTCTTAAGTGCTTAGAGTTCAACTAATTGCATTCAAACTATAATACAATTTCATTTGTTTGTAAATACCATTCAGTTAAGTGTCTGAAAACAGTACATTTATTTCACACTTAAATATATTGCATTAAATTATATTATTTCTGTAATAAATATTATTTCTTAAAGTATGCAAAAATGTACATCTTTTTCTTAAGAGGAGACTAGTGTTGTAGTCAAGACCACCTAATCTGAGACCAAGTCGAGACCAAGATCAATGTGTGTTGATATCAAGACAAGACAAAGACCAAGGCAGGGCGAGACAGAGTCAAGACCAAGACCTTTCTTTTGGTGACATTTTTGAAACAATCCTTCCAGTATCAGTGGTTCTCAGCCAGTGTGCCTCAACAGAACTCCAAGAAGGCTTAAAGATGACTTAAAATTATTTAAAATAAGACAAAATAAGCATTAAAATAAACCAAAACAACTAAACCAACCAAGGCTGGTCTTGAGTACTACACCACAGGGAGACTTGAATAACAGATAAAACACAAATACAATACTAGTTTAAGCTAAATATAGGTTTTTCTGATCATAGCATAATGCAATTCCTTAACTTATAATTGTGTAATTTCATAGTTTTGTTGATCTATCTCTGGGTGACCATAAAATTCAGTTATGTGATTTGGAAAAGCGAAATTGAACAAGAAAGAACAACAACCAAACGATTTGTAACACATAATGATGAGAGGTTAAGTGGTAAACAATCACTCATGATACGATAACCACTACTGTGTTTAGCACTGTTTTTGTTTCTTTAGCTGAAATATAAAATAAAAGAGAATAGTACATGCTAGCACTGACCGCGAGAACTGTAATCTTACCTCACCTTGCGTAAATTTCACGCAAGACTCCCGAGAGACAGAAACCTGACAGGTCTGTATAAAACAGGTATTCCTCCGAAGATTAAACTGGTCCATTGGCTGAGCAGTTTCATCCTCTCCGGACTCTCCAGCCTGTTCATTACTCTTTCAGAGTCTGTTTCATTCCAGCATTTTCGCAATAATTCTGCAGGTTAGCACTTCCACCTCTGCTGAGACAATAACAGCGCGGAAATTAAATATTAATGCGAGCAGCCCTTCAGGCCTATCCACGAGTATTAATCTCAGATCTTTCCCTTTCAGAGGCACGAGGCCTCGGACACTTTTATGGAGCCATGAGAGACCATATCTCAGCTTGCTTTAGAAATCTGGACACTCCTGAAGTGTTTCTGAGACTGTCTACAGCAAGCTGAGAAAGGAAAGTTCACTGCTAGATGCTTCCACACAACCATTAGCATCCATCATCCGAGTTGTTTTAACTAGTCAATCAAGTTCCCAAGGGCTTTGAAGACAAAGTATCTGCTCTTATGTCTGTATGACCTTCTAGACCTCAATAAGTGGTTGGTTAAACCCTCATCATTGAGAGACACCAGTATCTTCACCCTTCCATGTGTCCGTAATACCTAATGAATGTGTCCATCTCAAGGGGGACACCAAGAGCAGCATTCGCTGCTTCCCAAGTCCTATATTTCTCCGGGAATAGCACAATCACCTGCCAAGGACACTCAAGCTTTCTTGTGGAGGCTGCAAATACAGTTTAGACATGCTGGCACGTACAGGAATCATTCCAGCCAATCATGGAATGCCTGGTAATCTGCCTTTTTAATTAGCTGTTCTAAAATGAAATGCAATTGTAAAAAAAAATCCTACAATGACATTTAAGACCTTACATATGAAATTTATTTGGACCACACGTCCCACCACTCATGAGTGGCTATTGTGATTAGCGAGTGTTTTAATTCACATTGGAGAGTGCTAATGCTCACTTTCGCTCGATTCATTAGAGACACTATTTCCATGAAATCATTTAGTGGTTTGGGGGGAAGGGGAGTTTAAGCGAATCTAGGGCCCTGAAAACAGCTTAATCAGACCCCATGTACAAAGCAAACCTCTTCATAATTGTTCACAATTGACCAAACGTTGCTATTCTGCTTAAAAAGGGTCCCTGCAGAATGTAATTTCTCAAGGACAATTTTTGAGGAGTAGCAAACACTACTACAGTGCTATATCTATAGATATATATATATATATATATATATATATATATATATATATATATCATATATGTATTGAAAGAATCTATATATTGAAAGAATCTATAATATAAACTGTATGTCTATAACATAATTTTATAGTGACATTCAAAACAATATTTTAATTGTTTATTATAAATCATGCATTTCTACAAAACAATATAATATTCATCCACAATAAAACAATTAAATGCTTATCAAGTGTTCAGCTTGGTTATATAAATGTGTGGGTGGTTTCTACAGTAGTTATATTGATGATTTAGGTACCCTTGTCGCTTCCATTTTATGGATATATTTCTTCATTAGAAATAAGGTAGAAATAAGTTAGAAATAAAGTCATAAAAAGTTTGGAATGATTGGTGAGTAAATATTGACATAATTTTAATTTCTGAGTTGAACTATCCCTTTAGGCATATTGTTTTAAAGTATATTATTTTTCAAGTACTCTTTTTAAAAAATATGCTAAATACTGGTAAATATACACGGTGAATACTGACACAAATATCAGAATGGTAGTTATCTCCTTTTTTTAATGTTTATTTGACTGTTATTTAACTACTTTAGCTTATGAGTAGCTTTTATCTTGACAAACAAGTTTTGAAGTTATTTTTAATTATAGAAAACACAGCACTTGCGGTCAGAATAATTAAGTGCTTGGGTATAGTAAAAAATTTACTCCACATAAAGCTCACACTGGAACAAAAGCACAGAGGAGGATATATGTGTGTGCACTAACAATGATGTCTCATCACGGTTTAATCAATGTCTAATCACCATGACTGTGACTCCAATCTCAATGCTTTAATGACTTTCATTCTAGT
This sequence comes from Cyprinus carpio, assembly GCF_018340385.1. Lineage (NCBI taxonomy): Eukaryota > Metazoa > Chordata > Actinopteri > Cypriniformes > Cyprinidae > Cyprinus > Cyprinus carpio. Next base: position 8,476,065 of record NC_056591.1, read on the forward strand.
TTTCATTCAAGTGTCCTCTTCTTTAAAGTCTTCACATAATGTAATCAAATGTCCACAAAGAAACATGTACAGGATTAAATAAAAATAAGTAAAAAAATCCACCAGCAGGCTTCCACCACAGGCTAGAGTGGGCAGTCTGGGGAAAGCCGTGCTTTACCACTGCTCTTTGCCCCAACACAGATCTTGAAGAACCGGTGTGACTGTATGACTGATGGCCTTATGAAACATGAAGGTGTTGTGTCAATAAACACAGTTCCGCTACATCCATCAAGCTGCCCTGACAGGAATGTGCAAATTTTATTGCCATGTGCCCTGCATTTCATTTACTTTTCGCTAAATGCCATTCCTCTAGTGCGACATTCACTGCGGGATTCAGGGAGAATCTGGAGTGTTTTTAGTTAATAGGCAACATATCCCCTGATTTCAGAGTTGAAGGAATACGGTTTATTGCTGTTTTTGTTTGTTTTATTCATCTGTTTCACTATTATTATTAAGTATTTCAATATCATCCTCACAAAGAAGCCTGGAACTACTGTAGCTGTCTTACAGTTAAATTAGAATTTCTCTCAGCTTATCTCTCAGCTCAACATTTAAACATTTTCACTATTATTTTTTACAGTAAAACTTTGAGGAATCAGTGAAATAATAAAGAAATGGGGGAAGAGAGAGAGAGAGAGAGAGAGAGAGAGAGAGAGAGAGAAAGATTTTATAACACTTTATTTTTAAGAATAGAGTGAACTTTATAGTTACTTACACTATGTGTATCTGATATGAAAAAACGCATCAGCAAATTAAATTCGAATGGATTGTTATTGTTGCTTCCATAGACATATGCGTGTATTTTTCGAACTCTAAATGTATTGCTTTACTACTGTACTTATGTTTATTTAAACGTCTGAAAACCTAAAATATGCATTATGTGGTTAAGAACACTGCATAGTTGTGATAATATGTCAAGAGCAGTGCACATATTTCCTCTGGCTCAGCGCCAGCTAAAGCGCGAAATCACAGTTTGAATTTGTCAGTTATGCGATGTCACCAAACGTTCTAAATCCCATATGTGGGACTGTACTCCCAGGGGCACGGAAATAAAAATGCCATATGTGGGACTATACCGCTCAAAGGGTTAAGGGGGGGCACTTAAAGCCAGCATTGACCTTTACTACACTTTCAATGTCACCATACAATACTTTAACCATTTCAATAAAATTTGGAGGAAACCCAAAACACTTAAGTACATTCTATAAATATTGGTTCTCAATTCGGTCAAAGGCCTTTTCTTGATCTAATGTGATCAACCCAAAGTGTTGACCTGTAATCTTGGCTATATCAAAAATATCTCTAATTAGTCCAATATTGTCTAAAATAGATCTGCCCGGTACAAAGTAAGACTGATCCGTATGTATGATTTGCTCCATAACTTTTCTCAACCTTTTGGCCAAAGTTTTCGATAAAAACTTACAGTCACACAAAGCAAAGAAACAGGCCTCCATTGATTTCTTTTAGATCTCCTTTCTTGGGTAAAAGGGTCAATACTGCCCTCCTGCAGCTCAAAGGCAGTCGTCCTCTGGCAATGCTTTCACAGAAAACTTCCCAGGTTACGCATGTAACCATGGTTCCCCGAAGGGAACGAGACGCTGCATCCAAAAACTCTATGGGAACACTCTTCAGCATGACTGGCTCTGAATAACATGTGTAATCAGTCCCATGAAGGGGTGAGACGTCATAGGCGGGTGACATAGCGACCAGGAAGCTATAAAAGCACGTGAGGTGGAACGAGCGTCAGCTTTTAGGAATGAAGCAAGCTCTGGCAGGGATACCGAAAGTTTGGCCTTGAGACGCAGCATCCCGTTCCCTTTGGGGAACCATGGTTACATATGTAACCTGGGACATTCCCCTTCAGGAACTCGAGCTACATCCTAAAAAGCCATGGAAACGAGAATGCCCACGCCACCAGACTTGCAAATCCCTGCCTAGTGAGTATACAAGGATCACAGCTAAGGCGAGAAAACAGAAGAGCCTGGAGTGGCTCGCAGATCTAGACCATAAAATCTGACAAACGTGAGGGGCACGGACCATCCTGCTGTGATGCAGATGTCCTGCATAGACACACCTGCCAAGAAGGCCTTGGAGGCCGCCATACTTCAGATCGAGTGAGCCTTGACCCCCAATGGTGAGGGGAGATCAGAGGACTCATAAGCAATAGTAATTGCATCCACTATCCACCTACTAAGGGTCTGTTTTGTTAGCTGGAAGACCTCTCTTAGGGGACCATAGCACACAAGTGGTTGGTCCGCCTTTCATCCACGGGGCAGCTCTTTGGACATATGCGTCAAGTGCTTGCACTGGACACATACAGTTAAGTTTCTGCTGGTCTGGCTCCCTGAAGGGAGGAGGACTGAAGGCCTGTAGCACGACAGGCTGGTGGTGTAACAGAGGGGACCTTAGGAGTATACCCCGCACGAGGGTTTAGAGAAATACTTTTGCCATACCAGGCTCAAAGTCTAGGTAGGAAAGGGCCACTGAGAGGGCCTCTGAGATCCCCAACTCTCTTTAGAGACGTAATAGCTAGATGAAAGGCAGTCTTAATTTGTGAGATAGCGATCAGCAACTTCTTCAATAGGCTCAAAATGAGTCTTACAAAGAGCTTCTTAGCACCACAGCCAGGTCTCACATGGGGACACACAAGATCGTACTGGGGGCCTCAGCCTAAGGCACCACGGAGGAAAACGTAAAACTAGGGGGTGTCTTGCCCACTGACTGGTCAATGAGATGGGCCATTGTAGGCCGCAATGGCTGCCACGCAGACCTCAAGGTGGTTGGAGTGGGTCAACCCTGTGAGAGAAACGGGCCTGCAGGAACTCCAGCACTGTACCAACTGGGTTAACTGGGTTGAGTTGGCGATCTCCGCACCAAGAAGTGAAAAGTTTCCACTTCAAGGTGTACAGTTTCCTCATTGAGGGAGCTCTGGATTGGAGGATGGTACTCAACAGCCTCAGTTGAGAGACCGGAGAAGCTACAAGATGCACCCCCTCGGGTTGGTGAAGCAGATGTAATGCTTTCAGTACATCTGCTTTTTTACTGAAGATGTACTGCTTTCAGTGAAAGGAGTTTGCCCTGGGACCACACAAGGATCTGTATGCTAGTTTGTACAAAACGGCGTTGAGCGCAGACCTCCTTGGTGGTGATATAAGAGACCACCGCTGTTTTGTCAGTGCGCCACCAACACATGGCGATCTCTTAGATCTGGGAGAAAATGATTCAATGCTCAAAATACGGCTAACATCTCCAGTGGCAGTTGATGTGCCAGTGAGGGGTGGCGACCACTCCACTAACCGTGGGCAGGGTGGCCATCCATGACCGCACCCCAACCGCGTGAGGGATGCTTCCGTCGCTAACGTTACATGGCAACAAGGAGCTCCAAGCACCGGGCCCTGAGACAAGAACCAAGGTTTCCTCCACATGTCAAAGCCACGTAGGCATCACCACGTGACCTTGATCATGCAAAGTGGGTCTCCCCTCAGGGAGACCCCCATGATCTTTAGCCACCACTGTAGGGGTCTCATGTACAGCAGGCCCAAGAGGTATTACGTCGGACGCAGCTGCCATTAACCCCAATAGGTTCTGAAACTGCTTGACAGTGAGTGACCAGCCTTCTTTTACGCTCGCGACTGTAGTGAGGAGCGACTCGATCCGAGCAGGAGACAATCATGCCTGCATCGTGGTCGCATCCCACACCCACGCCCAGATAAGTGGTCCTCTGTAATGAAGAAAGCACACTTTTCTTGGCGTTTAATCTTAACCCCACTTTCCTCATATGGGTGGAGAATGACATCTCGATGTCGAACCACCATCTGCTCTGATTGAGCCAGAATCAACCAATCGTCAATATGAATTTTGTATGTGGATGCCCTGGAGTCGTAGTGGAGCCAAAGCAGCATCCACACACTTCGTGAAAGTTCGAGGTGAGAGTGCTAGGCCAAATGGAAGAACTCGATACTGGTATGCTTCGCCCCTGAAAGCAAGCCTTAGGAACTTCCTGTGAGTAGGAAGGATGGAGACATGAAAGTAAGCATCTTTTAGATCTATCGTGCCAAATCAGTCCTCGGACCTGATCTAGACATGAACTGTTGTTAGTGAGCATCTTGAACTTCCAGTCGCATGACTAAGTGGTTTAAACTGACGCAGATCTAAAATCAGACACAACCCTCCATCCTTCTTTGGGACTATAAAGTATCGGCCATGTGTATAACCCGGACTCTCTGTCCATGAGGAGGGACCACCTCGATTGCCTCCTTCTCAGAGAGTGAGGGTTTACTTCTTCGTTCCAATATCAGAGCCTGCTCGGGGCCCACCAGTGTGGGAAAGACCCCGTTGAAAGGCGGCGGCGGAGCACCGAACTGAAGGCGATATTTGCTTTTTCTCTACAGTCTGCAGGACCCAACGCAGACACATTTGTGACACCACGCTGTTAAATAGTCTACTAAGGGAACCAGTCTCTCGAGACTAGTCTCTGATGTACTCTGAGCTGCTAGCTCGGTGCCCTGAAGTGGAGGACCGGCAGGAAACAGCTGAACTAACTGCTCCTGAGGGCCTCATCTAGTTTATTCTTTTGCGGTTCGGCTTTTTTCTTGGTGGGCCAATCAATGTTTAACTTGGCTACCTCGCAAGTTACCACCTCCAACAACTCCAACAGCTCCCTCGAGAGCAGACTCTGCGTGCTCCGCTTCCAAGCAGACCACGCACAGACAGTGTGTATCCCAGCTTGTGAAGGTAGCGTGAGCAGGGAGGAACACAGAGGGTGAAACCTGATCTATTTTCGCCCAAATGCTTTGTCTTAGTCTCAGCCTTCTTTGCTATGTTGTGATTGTGCAACTTTGACAAACTACAGTAAATAAGACTCACAGACATGAATGGTATGACTGACACACACACACACACAGAGCTTCGCTGAATGACAGGAAGCTGATGCTCGTTCCACCACACGTGCTTTTATAGATTCCTGGTCGATACGTCACCCGCCTATGACGTCTCGCCCATTCATGGGACTGATTATACATGTTATTCAGAGCCGGTCACGCTGAAGGGCGTTCCCACAGCATTTTCGGATGCAGCTCGAGTTCCTGAAGTGGAACTTCCAACAAGTCATTGCCCAACAGATCCCAGAAAGCTTTATAGAAATCAACAGTTAGACCATCTAACCCTGGACCCTGACCATTCTCCATGCTCATTAAAGCTGCACGTAATTCTCCCGGAAATAGTTGGCTCACCAACTCTTCTTTTGCCTTCCCTGCACTCTGGGTAGGCCTCCGAGAAAATCCTGCAAAAGCTCATAGTCTTCTGCATACTCACATTTAATAACTTCTTATAAAACTCAGCAGCCCTCCTGCATACATCAGCAGTTCCGTGAGCTCTTGCCCACTGGCTGCCCGAAGACACTGAATGATTTGGCCATTTTTCTTCTCCAGGCTAAAAAAAAAAAAAACTTGGATGGAGCATCCATTTCAGAAATAGTTCTAAAACGAGATCTGATCATATGCCCCCTGTGCTTTGCTACCCCAGCAGATCCCCTAATTCTGCTTTCTTTCCAATGAGAGAATTTTCACTTGATTTCCTGACAAACTCACCTATATTTTTGAAGCCTCTACAATAGCATTTACCAGAGCTCTCATTTTTTCAACCAAATCTGGTGACATTGAAATTGAACTGCACAGATAGTTGCTTTATTTGGTTTTTACCCAGATCCCACCATTGCTGCACACTTGAAAACATTTTCTTCTTTCCTCTCCATTCCTTCCAGAAAAACTCAAAACACTGCTTAAAATGCAAATCTTGTAACAAAGCAAGTCAATCATGGAATGATCAGAAAAACACACAGGATTACTACAACATGATTTTACCATTTGTAATTGATTCGGTTTAAAAACAAAACTAACGATCCAGCCCTCACATTGAAAGTCCACTTTCCCTATTTGTAACCATCTGTAATTGTTTAATATTATCATTTATGGTTTCTCACACATTACACTAAATCATTGGTTTCAATCAACCGGCTCAAGGACACCTAGAAGCTGTATGATGATTCCTATCTATATCATTGGTTGTAAAATTAAAATCTCCTGCAACCAGGAGATAAGTTCCGAATCACAATTTTGTATTGTATTTGACAGTGTCTCTAATAACAACAATCTCTCAGTTGCCAATAACTGGAGCATACACATTTATTAAAACAAAAGTTGCAACATCAAGTTTGCAGTAACCTTTAAAAGTCTTTCCTTTTTACAATTGACTTCACCTCATATGAGATTGGCAAAAATGTATTTGTAAAGAAGTCTCCTATACCAGCACTTGTACTGCGCTTATGACTCCGATAACCCAAACCTCCCATTCTCATTTCCAATCTACTTCATTTAAAGCATTGCTATGGGTTTCTTGAGCAAAAGCTATATCTATACCTTTCAATTTCATTAACTGGAAAATGTACTCCTTTTCTTAATATCCCTTGCTTCATTCAGATTTAAAATTGCAAACTTCAAACAATTATGAAAAAAAAAACAAAGAAAGAAAAACAATCATACATTTTACAAGAAAAGGACAAAACAACAATTTTCACTTGAAACAACAAAAAAATAAAAATAAAAAAAATTCACGTTCTGCACTTAACTTTTGTACAATCTTTTTCAATCTATAGAAATATTGACTAGATGAACCTCCTTCACCTCTTTCTCTCATAAAAACACGTGATGATTCAATAAAGAGTTTACGATCTGGAAAAAAATCTTCTACTACAACATTCTGTTTGCCCTTTGTCATGCTCAAAAACTGCTGAACTTTGCTCTTGACCCTCATTCAAGGTCTCTGCAGGAGATGACGACTCCTTTTCACCAAAACTAGCCAAATTTAGAATCATCATCATCATCAGAAGTATCTTCTGTACTATAATCCTCCCCATCCATTTCTGTTTTTTGACTATTCAATAGTTGTTTCTTTGATTTTGACCCCCTTTCACTTTGTTTCGATTTCCTCTTCACAATAGGAACTTTAACACCATTTCTTCATCCTTCATCATTACACTATCCTCATCTGTCGTAGCTTCCATCACTTCTTTCATCATATCCCCTTCCAGAGTCTTTGAAACATGTTTTAAAAGTGAGGATTTGCATCCGAGTGGAATCTTTTTTAATGTTGAAACAATTTGCCCATGTCTCGCTTAATCGTGTTCTATAACCTCATCGCTGATGATTGGGGGAACATTTGAAACCACTACTTTTTTTGCCGGATTGACAAGCGAAAAAACTCCATTGTGCTCATCTTTGATCACAATTCCTTGTTCAATGACTTGGTTAACCTTTTCAATCGTCTCCAAAAACAGTACAATTGCACTATTCATTCTCAATGCCGACTTAATATAACTATGTCCAACAACCTCTCCAACCGCGAGGCTACACTCTAAAAAATAAAACATTGGGTCAACAAAAAAAAAAATATGTTTTCCACTAGAATTTTTATGTTAAGACTACTGGCAGAATTACATTAATTCAAAGCGATGTTTTGAGTATGGTGAATTAAACTTTTAGGCCACAATAAAACGCATTTCTAAGTAACATGAACTTAATAATTAAGCTGAGCCCTGTCGTATAATAAAGACATTTTCCTGTGTTTTCCAGGAGGCAATTTTAAAATATAAACAGACACCATTAATGATCAGGTTTTTTTTTCCAAATAATATTCAATTTTGATTAATATTCGCGAGGGAGGTAGAGCAAGACAGTTTGAAGACTGTGAGAGTGCGCGCGCGCCGCCGGAGGAGGGTCTCTCTCTCTCTCTCTCTCTGCTCGTTCTCTAATTAACATGCACGGGCGCGTGTCAAAACTAGCAGTCACCAATCTACATCACTCACCGATCAAATAAGGCTTTCCACTTATCACTCCATGCCGGTTCTGTTCGGTTCTGTTATTGAAGAATCCAACACGAGACAACGATATGGCGCAACCAAACTGTTACATGATTGGCTGTTAGCGTGTCACTCCCTACGTTGCTAGGTTACCAGAGACCGAGAGCCTTTGTTCATGCAACCAAACTTGCTTCGCAACCTCTGGTTTCTTCCGAAGAAAAACATATATATATCGAACGTTTTATCTGAACAAATAGTGTAGCTACTCAATCAGTGACAAGCTACAGCTATAGCTAACTTTACCTCGCCACACAGACTATAACGTTACTATCAACACTGCTCAAATTTCAGAGTAAGGACTTGCAGATTTCGGTATTCGGTTACAGTAGGCTATCACCAACTGAATCCTGAGTGAATGCGAATGTGAATGTAATTAAGCATAAAATTACTTACCATTCACCACATGCTTCACTCGTCTCATCTCGTATATGAAATATATGTAACACATGCTGTGAGTGGAGCACTGAAACTTATTAAACCACTGAGTAAACACATTTGTTTTTATGGAAGTTTTGAGTTCGTTTCAGCAGTTCAAAACAGCTGACCAAAGCGAACTTTCTGGGGAGTTCTTTTTGGCTGCTAAACACATTTGAGCTTCCATTGGTCCGTGGCAGATACCCAATCGATGGGTGTGTTCTGGAACTCCGACACATTTGAACAAAATCTCCTATTCACTATCAACATAAACATAAAACTGAAGTCATACATGAAAACAACATCCAATATTCACTAGCAACATGAATGCACTGGAGTGCCGAATAGCTGAGCTGGCACAAATATGTTGACCTGGAGTTATGCAAAAAGCGACGCAGAGAAACATCCAAGACAAGTTTTCCAAAGCTACGAAAAGAATGAAAGGAAAGAGTAAAGATATAAGGTAGGAAGTACCAAATACATGTGTTTCAAATAAATGTCACACCATACTGCTGCTGCTGCTGTTCTTTCAATGAGCACATTTAAAGGACATACAATAAATGAAATGCCAAACAAACAAAAATAATAAACTTTTGTTTTCATCAAAAGTAAATCATGACACCACATAAAATATAAGAAGGTGTAACAATTTATCCAGTTTAATAAAATAAGTGAACTCTTTTAAAGTAAAGTAACAGACTGACTCCAATATTTTATTTTATTTTATTATTATTATTATTATTTTTTTTTTTCACATCATGCTAAAGTTTTCAGACTATGAGCCATTCACACTTCCCATAAAGGACTGATTATGAAAAAATGGTATGGTTTTTTGTATTGCAAACATGATACTTGACTCTGAACTGCTGCTAATCATTATTCTTTTGTCTATAATATTCTGACCATTGGTGCCCTTCTCACACCTAGATTTCCTACACTTCATCATTTCATCGTTGTTGTGTTTAGGGGATATGCGCGAGCAGCGCGACACATATTTACATTAATCTACACCCCACCTCCAGCTGCGCAGGGTGTCAGAATGTGTGAAAACAGTATACAATCGATCAGTCTTTTCGAACTTATTTTTGCCCCCAAACGGAGAACGAAAACAAACTTCATTTGAAGTATATCGGGCCTCTTATACCTCATACTTACTGTGCCCCGTCCCCTCTATCTCTTTTCGAACATCATCAAAAATAAAGAACACTTCCATAAAAAGTCTCAGCCACCTGAGATCATGTGATTTGCATGTGCAATGCCTCTTACAAGTCTAAAAGCAATTTCAAGCCAAAATTCCACAACAGGCTATATTCTCAAAAATCTCCACAAAAACACAAAACACACCCAAAACCCCCATGAAAATCTGGCTTATTATCATCATAAAAAAGCTGCTTTAAAATTGGTTTCTTCAAATGTGCAAGACTGTAAGATTTACAATTATGCCATGCATATAAAATGCACAGTGGGGATGGAGGAACAAACCCCCATGCATTTCTAAAGGCCAAACACCATGATGGAGCCGGATTTTAAACAGCATCCTTTCTATCCCACGGACATTACAGTACAACTAAGCTGCTCTATGCTCCAGCATGAACAGAGTTCTTCCCTGAGAAAAACATTTCATTTATTGTGCATTTCCTTTATCTGTTTTGTAAAAGGTGGTGCAATTGTGAGATAATATTTAAAGTAAAAACTGAAGAAAAAATTCAAACAAATTCACATGTTAGAGACATAAAGACACAATTGTTAGTTTCATTTGCAAGAAAAAGTCACATTGTGAAATATAACAGCATTACAAGAGACGTTCTATAAAGGAATAAGGGACACAATTGTGAGATTTAAAGCCACATCGTTAAGTATAAAGTTACTATAACGAGAAACAAAATTGCAATTAACAGAATACTCTAAAGTCAAAACTACAAGAAATCACAACAGGAATACATGAAGTCGCAATTCCGAAATTATGAGATATAGTCAAAATTACAAGAAATAAAGTCACAACTGTGAGATTTAAAACCATGATAACAAGAAAGCTGCACTTGTAAGAAATAATAATAATAATAGTAATAATAATAATAATTTGAGATACAAATAACATTTTTAGATTTTAAATCAACTGTTGAGACATAAAGATACAATTCTCAAAACCGAAGTTGCAATTGTATGATAAAGTCACATCATCAAATATAAAATCACATCAGGAAGACAAAGTCACAATTACAAGAAATAGAACAGCAAATTGTGAGATATAAAGTCATAATTCCAAGAAACACCTTGTAATTACAGCGTGAGAAATAATCAAAATGACCAGAAATAAAGCTGTATTTGTGAGATTTAGGGCAATATTTACGTTTAAAAACTACTGTCAGGATTTCCTAAAGCCACGCAGTGAAACATTAGCTTAGACAGTTATTTTTGCAGTTGATCTTATTGTACATGCATCTGTAGGAGTTTCACTGTCAGACGCAAAATTTATGAGAAGAGAGTATTTGAATAAATCATGCAAGGTTTGCTAGTCAATTTACTGGCATTTGCACCATTATTTAACACCTGTGTTGTTAGCAGATTACCTGCACCTGATCATCATCTGCATGTTTGCGACCCTACACTAATTTGCACTGCTTTTAGTAGATTACATTGGTCATATAAATTATCTGAATTATCCATGTCTTTGTTTGTGTACTGTCAGTAGATCAGCAGAACTTTTCACTTCCATAAGTGCTTTTATGGGATTTGCGGACTCACGCTAATTTGTTTTATATATTGTTAGTCACTGTTAAATATCTTGTGAGGCATAAAGTCTCAATTATGATAAACAAAGTTTCTATTGCGAGATAACTAGTCACATGAAATGTAAAGTCACAATTGGGAAACTATGAGAAATAAAGTTGCAATTCAAATTCAAAAAGCACAGTGTCAACGTACATCTTTGGCAGTAATCTCACAGTTAATCCTACAAGACAAACTGTAACCATTACTTTTGAGCTATTTGTTTCTAAACACTAAACTCCAGTTTCATGACTTTCTAATTGACTCCTGTGTGGGGCCTGAGCACAGAGACTCCCAGCACATTGTGGCCTATATGAAGGCCGTTTATCCACCATAAATCAGCTTGGCAGGTTCATAATTTAGTACAATAATTATAAAACAACAATCATAAGACAACATCATTAAATTAATTATATAAATATCAGCGAAGCCGTGCCGTACAGGCTGCGAAAACACATCACAAGCACAAATTGTGCAAATATGTCAGCAGAGGGATCATTTTTCCTCAAAATTCACCACTTTCTCATCCCAGAGAGATAATTATGTGGAGAAAAGACTATTTCTTTTGGTTTAAGTATGCATAAGACAAATAAATGCTGTCTGCAGAAATTTACATGGATCCAAATACAGAAGCCAAAATTTGTGTGCTAGGCATCAGGTTTTTTTTTTTTGTTTTTTTTTTGTTGTTGTTTTTCTTCTTTTTTTTTGCTTGGAGTCATTATGGACTCCAGTTTATGCTGTTTGTAAAACTCTACATTGTATATTTATTTTATTTACTGTCAAAGTTTATGCAAATTAGGAATCTAAAGTGATGTGGAGGGATTTGCTTAAACCTGTCATTATACTTGCCTTCAGCGTAACATTAATAAGCTCATTTCATCACATGCATCTAGCTAATTAGTCCCACAGTGGACTTTTCCCTCATTATAACGGGATAATATACATTTTCACATGATTTAGATCTTAAATATTTATATTACAATGAACGAGGGATACAAAGTAAGTCTAAGCCAATTAAAATGGCTTACAGTTGCTGTTCAGAGCTGTCAGTGGCTGAAACTAAATGTCGTTCAATAATCATCAGACAAAAATGAAAGTGAGGATTTGTTTACAGGTAGTGTTGAAAATGAATCTCCACAACATTAGGCTAATAAAACACAGACATCTGCTCAAAAGTAACTGATTGCATAGTGATTTTCAAAGTTACATCTAAATCACGGTTTTGTTGAAGGTATTCAATTGTGATTTTTGTCTGGGTTTTTATTTTTTTATTTTTTGCAAAATAAAATAAGTTTATTTCACCCCTCCAATTTACAAATAAAGCAGAACATATTGTGGTTTTTCCATAGAAATCCATTCAAAGTTACTCGACTTCAAGGATAAAACCATGTGACAAGACATTGTTTCTGCATCCAAATATTACAACCCACAGATCTTTTATAGACTTCTACAAACTCTTCAAACTGTCATTTTTTCTCTCTCTTTTCACACTGGTTTAACATATTTTTAACACCTTTTCATCCTAAAACTCTCAAAAGGAGTTTTGCACTACTCTTTACACTGTTATGAAACCCTGATCCAGCTTTTGCAGCTCAAACTTATGGGAAAAAAAAAAAAAAAAAAAAAAAAAGCCTTTACCTCCTTAGCCTTTACCTGACTAAATATCCTGTTTTGCACACAGAAAGATTAACACTGGTACATTTTATTGGTATATTTCAATAGATTTAAAACAACAAACAGATTTAAAATAATATAAAGACATGACACAGAAGCAAGTTGCATGGTCTTCACATGCTGTGCTCATCCAATTAGCATTGTAAGCCTCATAAATATGCAAATAAAAAATTACATCATGATTTACAAACACACACGCATTTTCAGCAGAACTTTCACCAGGTATATAAATGAAACATTAATCAAAAATAACTTATAACAAATCAAACTCTTTATATATATATATATATATATATATATATAATATATATATATAAACACATATATATATACACCTCGGGTGTGCATTATTTTTCTAATAATTCAATGACCCGGAGTCAATTATTCCGCTTATACTGCGGTTACACACCTCAACACATCAATCAGATGGTATATTTAAAGGGATTTGTTTGTTTTTTTTACTTGAATCGCTATTGTGAGTAGGATCATTTCTTCCACATCTCATCCAACGCCTCTTTTGCCGGTTTCACAACATCATTTTAAAGCTGGTAATGGACGCTTGAGCCGTTGATAGCATCCTAATGCAGTTATTAATGAAGTTATTAGAAAGAGAGAGAGACAGAGACACAGAGAAAGAAAGAGAGAGAGGGGACTTGTGTGAATAAGGCTGCAGCAGTGTCTCTAAACAGCGCGGTTATTACCTCGCTAGTGAGAAATGTCATGTGTACTTACTTTCGGAAAATCATCTGTCGTGTTGTTTGATTTTGTTAGTCCTGTAATTTCCATTATTACAGCTTTACTATGCGAAGTGATATGGAACTGTAATGCAGTCAAGAGAGCTGCCTGGAACTACTTTCTTTACATTATAATAACATTAAAAATTTAAATCCAGATTTTGATTTTTAAAGATTTATTGTAAAAATGTATTATTTGCCCCCAGTCGGGCAAACTCTTCATAATTATTATTATTATTATCATCCCAGGCCCTATTATGACTTGAGCATTCTCTTTACAGGCAGTTCAGGGTGCCATGGTGGAGCAGGCCTTTCAGGGTGCCATGGCAGAGCTGACAGTTCAGGAGGCCATGGTGGTACAGACAGTTCTGTCTCCATGGCCTCGACACTTGCCTTGGCCACTCTGGTCAGAGACATGTAGACCCCACCCGCCCCCCCGGATAAAGGAGCCCTCTCTGGGCTATACTCAGGATCTGAGGCCCTCTCTGGCCTTGACGTTGGAACAGGAGCCCTCTCTGGGCTTGATGTGAGAACAACAGCCCTCTCTGGGCCGGATGTGTGAACAGAAGCCCTTCCTAGGCTAGACTCTGGATTTGAGGCCCTCCCTGGGAGCTGTCTGACGTATCAAAACAGCTCCAAGATTCAGCACCCAAGGACAACTCTCTGGAAAACAGCCAGGGAAGCCAGGACAACACATTTCAGCCACTGAAAACACCAGAGACACAGCCCATCTCACCAGACACATTATCCCTCTCTCCAGCATCTCCACTTCTATGCTTCCACAGAAAATGGAGGAACTGGTGTATGCTGGGACCAAACTCTCCCACTCTTTTGCTTCAAGCCCCCAGATATCAACAATAAAAGCAAGGCCCCCCAACCACCGAAGCCTGTGGGCCCAGTGCCTGTGAGAGCTCTCTGGCCGCTGCCATAACACCAGGACCCAAACCCTCCATCTGCTGTAGGTGAACCAAAATCAACTGATAGCAGCTCTCAGTGATATGTGTTGGGTCCCCGCTATAATAGCAGCAACATTCACAAATGTTTACAAAACAACCGGGAACCCAGTGTGCCTGTAGCTTTCTCTATTTCTGTTTTATCACGTGATAGAAAGTCTAAGGCCTTCTCAAGCCGAAGGGCTAACTCATCTAATCTGCGGCCTACTATGCATCTAACTAAGATTGCTGTAAAGACACAAAGCACTGCCATCAAGTTAGCATTTTTTAAACATTCGCTCACTACAGCCCCATTGACTCCCTCTGCCAGTGCATTGATGAAATTAACAGTTGGATGTGCCAGAACTTTCTTCCGTTAAATAAGGGAAAAAAAAAAACTAAGGTCATTGTATTCAGAAACAAAGATGAAGTTTTCAAGGTGAATTCATACCTTGACTCTAGGGGTCAAACAACTAAAAATCAAGTCAGGAATCTTGGTGTGATTCTGGAGACAGACCTTAGTTTCAGTAGTCATGTCAAAGCAGTAACTAAATCAGCATACTATCATCCAAAAAACATTGCAAGAATTAGATGTCTTGTATCCAGTCAAGATTAGGAGAAGCTTGTTCATGCCTTTATCACCAGCAGTGTGGACTATTGTAATGGTCTCCTTACCGGCCTTCCCAAGAAGACCATTAGACAGCTGCAGGTCATCCAGAACGCTGCTGCCAGGATTCTGAATAGAACCAAAAAATCTGAGCATAACACGCCAGTCCTCAGGTCCTTACACTGGCTTCCAGTTACATTTAGGATTGGTTTGGATTAGTACTTTTACTCATTTATAAATCACTCAATGAACTAGGACTGAAATACATTGCAGATATGCTCACTGAACATAAACCTAACAGACCATTCAGATCATTAGGATCGAGTCAGTTAGAAATACCAAGGGTTCACACAAAACAAGGGGAGTACGCTTTTAGTTATTATGCTGCCCACAGTTGGAATCAGCTTCCAGAAGAGACCAGATGTGCTAAAACATTAGCCACTTTTAAATCTAGACTCAAAACTCACCTGTTTAGCTGTGCATTTATTGAATGAGCACTGTGCGATGTCCGAACTGATTGCACTGTATTTTATGTATTCACTGTATTTTATGTAAAATTGTTTTCTATTTTTAACTGTCTAAAATTCATTTTAAACAGGAGCCCACTCTGGGCTTGACTCAGGAGAACAGATCCGGGTTGAGAACAGTCCCTTTCTCCTCAAACTCCTCCTTTGGTTTGGGGTTAAAGAGAATGCTGAAGTCATAATAGGGCTTGGGAGAGCATCTGCCGGTGGGCTTGAGATCGAAGCGGCCGGCAGGCTTGACTGGGGAATGGCCAGCGGGCTTGACTGCGGGGCGCCAGCAATCCTGGGCTGAAGACTGAGAAGAATCTTCGGACTGGAGTTAGGAAAAGGGAAGTTGAAAGGAGTGCGGCCCTGTCCAACTGGGACGTGGGGTCTGCCTGGTCAGACCTCAGTCTACGGCCTCGGGGGTACCTCGGAGGTGACAGGTGGTTGGAACCCTTGGTTAGGTATGTGGGGTTTCCTGGCGTGGGGTAAGCTGGTGAGACATGGTGTATTCAAGAAGGGGCTGGATGAGGAGATTTTAAATTCTCCTTTATTTCTTCTACTTCAATATCAGAACCATTTAAATAGAGGACAATATTAATCAGCTTGATCAAGGAAAAATCATACTTGGGGAGATCGCAGCAGATCGTATCTTCATCCAGCCCCAACTGAAAACACACACAGAGTGCAGCGTCATTCCAGCTCACCCAGTAAGACAGCTCGAGGAAATCCCCTCACATACCTCTCCAAAGGCCAGCCACCCTGCCAGAGACACCACAGCCGACCCTTAGCCTCTGTCATCTTTGTATTAGGTCCGGTGTTCTGTCAGTTGCTACTGTGTTGGAATGAAGGATCACAGAGACGAAGGAGTTTCAACTTGACAATATTTAATTACTTATAACCACATGAACACAGGGCAGGCAGGAACACACGTAACACATTGACGTTTAACACCGGATGCTAGACACAGGAAACACTGTTCTTAAGAAATGGAACTAAAGTAGGATAATTAGGGGAACACAGGTGAGTACAACAGAACTCAATGGGCACAGGAACAGGAACAACCAAATATGGTCATAATCAAACACGAGGGGGAAACTGGGTCATGGGGAGCACAAAAAAACAAAACAGGAACACAGGGCTGACAATACATTTTTCATAAATCTTTGTTGAATATAAAGATTGAAATAAGTAAGTTAATAAATAAATAAATACATTGAAAAACATATTTTGTAACATTACACTTGCCTTTACTGTCTTTATAGTTATAGTTTATAGCTAAAATTTTGTAGTTGTGTATTGTATATGCACATTGGAAGTGAACAAATCAACAATATTGAATGATTTAATTACACTGACCTAATGATCAAATAAACACTGCATGTACTTTGAAGTAAACAAAATTTTATAGGGATTAACCATATTTATGCATTCATATGTTTTCTTTGGATCATGCATTCTAGGGTTTCATATGTACAAAAGCCTGTTGGAACTGAATCTGCCCGCATATAAACTTAATAGACGCCACGCAGCTCTCTATAAACTCTCTTGAAAACTATATCATTATGAAGGCTAAGGGCGTTGGGGTGATTCAGAGATCAGAGAAGAGGATAATTATGAAGAAACGATGGAGCTCTCCAAATGCCAAGTGATCAGGGCTTGAGAGGGCCTGGAGCGATGACAAACCTCTCCAGCATAAAGGTGCCGTGGGCCACAGCCAGAGGGGCGAGACATGGGAAACTTGGCTCACTGTTTCCCCTTCATCACTCTTTATTGAAGTGGGATATTTCTCTCTGTTGCTCTCTCTCCCTCGATATACCTCTATCCATCTTTCTCCATGCTGAGACAAATCCCTCGGACCCATAATTCATGCTTTTCTCCCAGGGCATGACAACATGGCCGCCGGGGAGTCAGACCGTGAGCACAATGAAGTTTCTGTTTGGTGCATATATATCATGGCTAGACGTGTCAGGGCAGGTGTGAAGGGCCATTGTAATGGCTTTGGAGAGCAGCTAATGTAAACACTGAGGAATTTGATATGCGTGCAGTCCGACATGCCCTTCCAGCCCCCCAGCAGCAAAAAATGGAATAGTATCAGTGTGGAGACTGATCCAACTTTTTACTCACTGCATCATTATTTGTCCACTGACTGTATGTGGCATAGAATCCATTAGCAGGAATGTTTCACATGCATCTTTGTACTCCGTTTGTCTGTTCGGGACAAGACAAAACAGTGGCTGAATGGATAAACATTTTTCTTAACCAGCAACGTCGGCGATTTCACAGGTGTTGTGTGAGCCTGGCTGCATCCCTTATTTGTTATTATGCTGTATAGAAACACGTCCATCCAGCAGTCAGCATTAATAGAGGACGAGTAACTTGTTTGAAGTTCCACAGGTTTTTTTTTTGACACTGTCAGGATGAGATTTCTCTGGGCTTTTTAGTCAGAATACTGTACAAAATTGGAAACTGTCAAATGTTGTTCTTTTTGCATCACCTCCTGTGGTTCAGCAGTCAGAGGAATTAGAGGAATGTTTCAGTGGAGTTTTTCATTTAGAAAAGTAAAAAAAAAAAAAAATATATAGGTGTTTCATCATTTGGATTTATGCAAATTATATTTGATTAGAAAGACTAGTAACTGATGAAAGTTATAAGAACTAATAAGTTATCATTAAAAATTGGAGCGCAGAGATATTTTTAAATCTAAAAGTTTTAAATCCTATATATACTGTCCAAGCTCTTGAATGGTATAGTGTATATCAGGGGTCAGCAACCTTTTCGGCATGACACTATCTTTAATTAGTCTATTAAATTTTTGATTACATTTCATTTCATCTTGCAAGTTATATGCCTGATAAAGCAGCTTTTGTGAGCTCAGTGCTGCTTTGTGTACAGCAGTTACTGGGGAAACCTCTGTTTCTCCCACTTTAGAGCACCTCCTGCTGGCAAAGAATGAATTTGCATTTTCAGTAAGTGTGATTTACGCAGCAAACATATTTTGCTTGTTATCAAAAATAATCTACTCTAGAGGTACTACTTTACTGTTGTTATTGATTATATTTGGAAGTCTACCGGAAGTTAAGTTAGGCCACAAAAGCGTGCATGCGCAGTAACGTTTGTTTATGTTGTTGCCATTGAAACCATCTATTTATACAGTATACACATTTTTAAATGATACGACGATAAAAAAACCAACAGGCCTATTTGATTTTCATGCAAATAGTTTCTGAGGATTTTTTCATAAACTGTTTTTTAAACTTTTCAAAAGTTTCTTGAATAACAGAATAATAATGTGACCGTACTTTACACCGTTCAGTTTAATCACCATTCTATATTAATGCACCGCTTTAATTGATGTACCAGTGCACAGAGATCTGAGATCCCACTTTGCAAAAAGTTACATTCAGAAGCTCATAAACTTGTTGTCAGCACTGCCACGTGACTTTTATTAATCAATACTGAATCACTACATATTTCTCAGCGACGAGAGGGGTAAAATAAAAAAAAATAAAAAAATAAGTAACTAAACATAGCTTCATTGTTTGTAGAGAGTGACACAAAACGCAGACAATTTACACATCTCTCTCTCTCAATTCAATTCAATTTTTTTCAATTCAATATTGCTTTATTGGCATGAATGTAAATGATACAATATTGCCAAAGCTTAGTGTACATATATAGAAAAAAAATAATAATAATAATAACAATAATAATAATAATAATTAAATGAACATCACATTAATGGAACTGCATATTATAACATCTTAGAATATTAAACTGTAACAAATTATAATGTGTGAACATTTGATACCACAGTCTTTAACTTACATAGAAACACACAAACACACTAAGGATCACTGTGGTGCACAATAGGGTCAGACAAACCAAACTCTCAAACACACACACACACACATACACACACACACACACACACACACACACACACACACACACACACACACGTTCACCTGCTGTCTCTCAGGCTGTGGCATGTCCACACGTATCTCGCAGCCAGTGCTGCTGTGTGTCCCTCTCCTAATAGTATCTTTATTTGTTCTGTCTCACTAATGGCTGTAAAGTTCTTTATTAAGTTGGTGAATTTGTTGAAGTATAGGTTTCTTATGGATATGTATTTCTGACAGTGAAGGAGGAAGTGCGTCTCTGTCTCGATCTCTCCTGTCTGACAGTGAGCACACACTCTTTGCTCTCTGGGTAACCAGCTCTTTCTGTGTCTGCCCGTCTCGATGGCTAGACTGTGCTCACTGAGCCTGTACTTGCTCAGGATCTGTCTCTGCTTTGTGTCTCTGACACTCTGGAGATAATCTTCACATTCATAATCTGATTTTAGAGTTCGATAGAATTGTAATTTACTTTGTGTTTTAGTTTCTTGATCCCAATGTTCCAGATATGTATTTTTAGATTGTTTGATAATTTGATTTATTTCGATGTTTGGGTGATAATCAGTGCTGGTCTGAAACTGGTTAGTGTTAGTAGAGTTAGTCAGGTTAGTAAGTCTCAGAACTAGCTGACTGAGTGGACTCTTTTCAGGGTTCAGTTCTTGGGTTTGTAGAGCTTTAAAATGTAGCTATTCTGTGGGACTTGATTTAAGATGCATCCAGAATTTGAGGGATCTTTTATGCATATTGATAATCAATGGGAATCGGCCTAATTCTGCCCTAAATGCGTTATTGGGTGTTTTTCTTTGTAATTTTAGAATCATTTTGCAGAATTCTGTGTGTAGGGCTTCTGTTGGATGTCTTTCCCATCTAGTGTAGCTCTGATCACTGAGTGGACCCCAAACCTCACTTCCATACAAGCGCTATGGGCTGAATCACACTATCAAAGATTTTACACCAAATTGGAAGCGGTATTTCAATATTTTTGAATTTTTTCTTGATTGCGTATAGAGCTCTTCGAGCTTTATCTTTGAGAGCATTCACTGCCGAACTGAAACTCCCCGATGCAGTGAGGATCAGGCCGAGGTAAGTGTACTGCATCGTATGCTCTAGGGCGGTGCTGCCTAGACTGAACTGGTATCTGTGTTCCTGACATCTGGGCTTCTTCTGAAAGACCATAATGTTGGTCTTTTTGAGGTTTACTGCCAGGGCCCAGTTCTGGCAGTAGTTGTCCAGCAGGTCCAGGTGCTGCTGTAGTCCCTGTGGGGTGGACGACAGCAGCACCAGATCATCTGCGTATAGCAAAAGCTTGATGTTCTTGTCTTGTAGAGAGAGTCCAGGGGCTGTAGACTGTTCCAACTGCACCGCTAATTCATTAATGTAAATGTTGAACAGCGTTGGACTCAGGCTACAGCCCTGCCGCACTCCTCTTTTCTGGGTAAGGAATTCTGTATGTTTGTTGCCAATTCGGATTGCACATTTGTTGTTTGAATACATTGATTTTATAATGTCAAAAACTTTACCCCCTACACCACTTTGTAAAAGCTTATAATATAATCCGTCGTGCCAAATAGAATCAAATGCTTTTTTGAAATCGACAAAGCATGCAAATATTTTTCCATTTTTGGTCTGTTTTACGTGTTTATTGATTAGGGTGTGTAGGGTGTAAATGTGGTCAGTAGTTCTATGATTTGGAAGGAAGCCAATCTGACTCGGGCAAAGGACATTGTGCTCCTTAAGGAAGTTTACAATTCTATGGTTTAAAATACTGCTAAATAACTTCCCCAGATTACTGTTCACACAAATGCCTCTGAAATTATTAGGGTCCAGTTTGTCTCCACTCTTGTGAATAGGGGTAATGAGTCCTCGGCTCCAGATGTCAGGAAAGCAGCCTGAACTAAGTACAGTGTTGAATAATTTGAGCACAGCTGTCTGAAGCTCAGGTGTGCTGTGTTTCAGCATTTCACCCAGAATGCTGTCAGGACCACAAGATTTCTTACATTTTTAGCTTCTGAGTTCTTTAAATGTAATTGGGAAGTCAAGTGGATTTTGATTATTTTTAATCGTGTCTTCGTAAGTTTGTAGATTTTGTTTGATCAGATCATAATTGTCATTGAGCTGTTTTGGTGGGATTTCTTTATATAAGTTTTCAAAATGTTTTGTCCAAATGTTTCCATCTTGTATTGGTAGGTCTTGTGGTTTTGTTGTGCTCAGATTATTCCACATATCCCAGAACTGATTTTGATTTACTGAATGTTCTATTTCTTCTAAACTTTTGGTCAGATGGTGTTGCTTTTTTGCTCTAATTGTGTCTTTGTATTGTTTTAGTTTTGAACAGTATTCAGTTCTTATGTCGGTGTCGTATGGTTCTTTATGTTTCAGATCTGATAATTTTCTAAGTTGTTTTCTTAATGTTTTGCAGTCTGAATCAAACCATTTTTCAACCTTTGGTGTTTTTTTAATGAATTTTTTGCTTTTCTTTTTCAATTCACTTATGCTGCTTTTTGAAATATGTTATTGATTTCATTTGTAGCCAAATTAACACCATCTTTAGTTGTTTCAAATTTTTTAATTCATAAATATAGTGATTAGATTGTTCAGTTCTTCTGAATTCAGGACTTTTACAAATTTTTCTGCGCTGTCTGGAGTCCATTTGTATCTCTGCTGGACCTGATACATTTCACAGGTTTCCAGCTTGTTTTGTTCTAGTGTGTGATTTGTTTTAATATAAATGTTAGTTTGGTTATGGTCAGAAAGTGGAGTTTGCTGTTTGACAGTGAATGCACTGAAGGAGGAGGGGTCCATGTCAGTGATGGCGTAGTCAACTACACTAGCTCCAAGACCTGAACAACACGTGAACCTCCCTAAAGAGTCCCCTCGGATCCTGCCATTAAGGATGTACAGGCCTAAAGCTCGGCTGAGGTGCACTAACTCTGAACCATTTTTATTTACAGTTTGGTCAAGATTATTTCTCGGTGGAAGATTTCCTGTGAGATCCAGGGAGCTCTGGCCAAAGATATATTCATTGCCCTTTGGATCTATGTTATCAGGTTCAGCTCCAGTTCTTGCATTAAAGTCTCCACACAGCAGCACATTTCCCTGGGCCTGGAAACGGCTGATCTCTGTGTGGATGTTGTTCAGGTATTCCTCATCATGGTAAGGGGATTCTGCAGGGGGAATATAGATGGCACAGAGATATGTGTCAGTGGTTGAAATGCCAATTTGGTTGTTTAGTTTTAACCAGCAGTGAAATTTTCCAAATGTAATAATAGAAATGTGTTTGGCCAGATCCTCCCTGTACCACACCAGAATTCCTCCTGAGTCTCGTCCACGATGCACTGTACTTAATTTAACTGAGGGTACAATTATTTCATAGTAGCCTGAGGGACAGTAGGTAAGCGCATCATTTCAACACCAGGTCTCGGTGAGAATGATAATATCAGCATCTTTAATATTTTCAAGAAATTCAGGGTCTGTGCTTTTAGAACCAAAAGTTGAAGAAAAAAGACCCTGAATATTACAACTTATATGAAATAACGCATTAGTATTATTACAGATAAACCTATTTTGTACGACAGAGAGAAAATAACCTGTGAGAATGTACAGTATATCACAAACATTTTACATAATTTCCTTATCTTTTTTTTTTTTTTTTTTCTTCAATGTGTTTGTGCATATTGTCCTTATCTGTTGAGGAGCTGGCTGCACAGTGTCTGCTGGTTTGCAGATGTGTAGGAAGCCATAGGTGGGTGTGGTGGACAACGTGTGTTATTTGTCCAGGTGATGTCTTTCCTCACCGGAGCTGGAGGGGGATGTCTGGGCATGTATGGGTGAATGGGCCGGTGATATTCTGGAGTTGGTAGCAAGTGTCGTGGTAATGCTGGATTGCGGCCCAGGGCTGCATCTTTTAGGGTCTTTGCAAAAATACGCACTCCGTCTTTGTGTAGGTGGAGTCCATCATACAGATGTTGGAGGCCGATGTGTTGGTGGTGGGCCAGGTGTACATTAGGGAGCGCAGAACAGCCACGGGAAATTTCAGTATTAATACTGTAGATGATGTGTGGTGGTGTGTCGTGTCTTGGGAGAAGCGTGGAGATTATGATTCGGGATTCTGGGAACTTTTTGCTGGCGATTTCTGCTATTTTCCTCACAGCATCAGCAGTATTGTTGCGCAGTGAGTGAAGGTCGTTAGTCCCAGTGTGAATGATAATACATGAGGGGTGTCCTGTGAAGTCTCTGATGATCTGGTGGGCGTGGCCTGTTGTGCTACATCGCTTTGCAGTGACGTTTTGGTGTGGGAAGAGTTTCTGAGGGTCTAAAAACTTTCCATTAGAGTCCATGAGGAGGAGGACATCTGGATCAGGTTCTGGAGGCTGGGCAGGTGAGGCCTGTGTTGCTGCAGGTATCTGTGTGTTTGTCGTAGGTACACTTTCTGTGTTTGTGTAATTTGGTTTGTCTGTAGTAGGAGCTGTATTGTAGTGAAGTGTGTTGTCTTTTGTGTTTTCCTGTAACTGTTCTCTCATTTCTTGCAGCTGTCTGGAGAAGTTCTCTTCTTTTTTCTCTGTGTCCTCCTCTAGTTTGCATAGCTGTAAGTGGAGAGTTCGGTTTTCTTCCTGTAGTTCTCTGACAGCTCTTGTGAGTTCGGTGATGGAGGAGCTGGTGTTGTTCTTCAGCTGCTGGAGTTCGTCTTTGAGCTCCTGGATGTAAAGATTTGTGTTGTGTTTGTCTGAGAGTTTTGCTTGAGTGTGTTCTCTGAATTCAGTAAAGTCCAGTTCTAGTAGGGCTAAACTGTCTCTCAGTCGACGTTCGGATGGTGAAGGAGGAGGATTCACTGGACCTTCCTCCTCAGAGTCTGTGCAGTTCACATGAGTCTCGTCTTTCTTCTTCTCTACTCTGGCTTTCAGCAGGGGGAAAATCTCCTCAAATGAATTTAGGCTTGCTTCATTGCCTTGCAGTAGGAAGTTACCTTTAGTATAGTAGGTAATAGTGAGAATGGGGTTGTCTGTGTCTAGCATTTCATCTTCACAAATAGTTAATCTTCCACCTCGGCCTATTCCTTCTTTAAACACATGCTTGTATTCCTCACAGATGGTCAGTTTCCAAGCACTAATCCTAGTGGTGTAGAAAATGAAGTTGTTCTTGATTCTTTTGGCATTGAGTTGAATGTAGTCAGCATACAGAACATCAGGATTGTCTCTGAGAGTTTTCTCTTTGTGTTTTTTCCATGCCTGCACACTTCTGCACTTCTCTGGGTAACACACCTCCCTGCACTCTGTTTGCGCCAGGGTTGCCATGGTGATCACAAAATTAAACATAGTCAAAGCTGCAGCTAGCTTTAGCCTTTAGCTTGTAATGATGAGATTTTACTTAAATAAAATTAAATATACAGTTTTTGGTAATGTTTTATTCAAGATAGAGCTCTCCTCTCTGTTTAGCAACCGAGGATGATAATTGTGTAATGTCTTTCAGTTGTAGTTCTTTAAAAGGTTCCTTAAAAGTTTTGGAGGGAAAACTGCAGATAGCTGATAGAGTGGTGATCCAGTAGCCAGATGCTAATACAGAAGTTCCAGTCTTCTTTTTTGCATTAAAATGTATTTTCTTGAAGAAAAATCAGTCTTTACCTGAATCCAAGTTGTTCCTCTGTTGTTTTTACTTGTTTGTTGTCATTATCTCACTCTCTGTCTTACTTTTTGGCTTAATCTTTTATTAAATTTTCAGGAGCTCATTTTTTTCCTCTCTCATTCTTCTCTCTCTCTCTCTCTCTCTCTCTCAAAATGGCCATATAGTAGTTTGCATGACATAGCTTTCGTATATTTAACATATCTATCATAAAACGTATTGTTAAAAGTTGATTAATATTAAATGATTTGCAGCTTCATCTTGCCTCACTCTCTTTGACATTAAACTAACATTTTGTGCTCTTCTTTTGTGAACAGTAAACCCTGCCTACTTTGATTTGATTGGCCATCTCAGTGATTTTGACATCGACAGTCGCTGAGGCTTTGATCTGAAGTGCCTAGTATGTGCAGCGGTCGCGCTCACCCGTAGACTAGCGCAAGTTAATTCTCACACTTTAATAGTGTTTATAGCTCCTAACATGCTGTGTGACTATGAGAAGTTATAACCTCAAAAATGTACGTCAGTATGCAGTTTTCCCTACTGCAAGTGTGCCAGCGATTATCCTTCTGCGTGCCATTGTTGGCACACACGTGCCGTAGGTTGCTGACCCCTGGTGTATATTGTTACACTTGGAGTAAGACTGTTGTAATGATGCTTAAAATGTAGCTTTGATCACAGAAATAATTTACATTTTAAAATATATTCAACTAGAAATCAGTTATTTTAAATAGTAAAAATGTTCCACAATATTACTGCTTTAGCAAATGCAACTTTATGTATTTTGGATCAAATAAATGCAGGCTTAGTGAGCAGAAGATAATTCTTTACAAAACATTAAAAATCTTACTGTTCAAAAGCTTTTGACTGGTACTGTGTCATGCTGAAATATATAAATTAACATCACATACCTGGCATTTCCAAAGTGTATATTGTTTATGTGCTCTGAAGGACATTAAAAAAAAACATTTTGAAGAGACTCATGGAAGTGTGACCCTCGCTTGGTCTTAGTTGTATTCCAGGTTCCTGAGTGGGCTGCTTATTTGCACTGGCTCCTTTGCAACAGGTTATTTTGCACTGTTATCCTCACATCTGGAATAAAAGTGTAAACATGCTGTTTACACAAATAAACTACATTATTAACATGATTGTAATGGTCATTGATAGTAGTACTAATATACAGGGGAAAAAAGAACACAAATATCACATAGCACACATATTATCAGTGATATTTGCAGCTTACTTGATACATTTACACCTCAGACCATCGAAAAAACCAATGACTGGGTATAACACATTCAAAATATTTACACCAGACCAGATATTCATGAACAGAAGATTAGTTACATTCATAAACACAAGAATGCTGTGTATGTAGGCCTATACAATCCAAAAACTATAGTTCTAAACATATATGGCTATATTCATGAACAAAGAATAGCCTATCACAGTAAAGTTTTGTCTAATCATTCTTACTGACATTAGGCTAGTAACATTATAACTTATATTACTTTTATATCGTATTGCTGTCTACGTCATAGAATATAAAAAGTAACATTTTATAATAAGGTTCCATTAGTTAATGTCAGTTAATGTATTAATTACATGAACAAACAATGAACAATACATTTATTACTTTATTTATTAAGCTTTGTTAATGTTAGTTAATGAAAATACAGTTATTCATTGTTAGTTCATGCTAAATCACAGTGCATTAACTAATGTTAACAAGCCCAACTTTTGATTGGAATAATGCATTAGTAAATGTTGAAATTAACATTAACTAATAAATGCTGTCGAAGGATTGTTCTTGCTTAGTTCATGTTAACTAAAGTAGTTAACTTACATTCACTAATGGAACCTTATTTTAAAGTGTTACCCATAAAAAAAATTAAATTAAATTAAAAAATTAAAATAAATAAAATAAAATAATAATAATAATAATAATAATAATAATAAATAAACATCCTGGCATTGTGAGAGATTTAGATGCTGTGAATTAAACCTCATAATATTTCACTTGATTATACATTTAGTCAGGAATTATAGTTTGGAAAAAGTCTAACTAGTAAAATGTTTACAAGTTATGTGAAAACTAGTACAAGTAGGTTAATAATAAAAAAAGACTTACTCATGTTTATGATCTCTGCTGGATCAAGCTGCTGCATTCTCTCTTTTTTTATTATTTTTTTTCCTCGAGGTAATCCAAAGCTTATTGAGGTGAATTCTGTCTCAGTCCTCTCAGCGTGAAGTGAACAGTAAAAAAAAAAAAAAAAAAAAAAGGTGAGGTACAGTCTCGTTGCTTTGTTTGCTGTGATGTGGGCGTTTACACGCCACGTGCGTCATGTGGACAATTATAATATCTATAGCACGGTCAGTGCATGGATGTGGTCGCATTAGACATAATTAAGGGATACGAGAAAGACTGGACATAGCGTTGGTTTCATATGGATTACTTTATCACAGAATATTTGTTTTCAATACTAATTGCTTAGTTTAAAAGTAGACACATCAAGCTTTCTATAGATATATATCTCATGTCTCTTTGTTGAGTATTTGCTGAGTTTCAGTTCATTTGACACGTTTCTAAATGAAGATCACGCAGAACCAAAGCAACCCTGTTTTTTTTTTTTATTTATTTTATAAATTCACAAAGTTTTGTTGTTATTATGTGTGTATACAAAGAAAAGTAGACCCTTTACAGATTCAATTGATGTATTGCTCTTATCTGTACGATCAATACTGAAAGTGTAATTTAAGTTATTTTCGGTGTTATCAGGAGACGATGCCACAAAACGCATAATTTGTCGACCCCAGGGGATTAATTAATAATTTGTATGTTTAGATTATCTATGCATTCATTTAACGCTCTCTAAAGTTAATGTTTAAAAATATTAGTTGTTCTGGATCATATATTTAAAATGTTAACGTTTGTAGTGATCATAATTCTGATACCTAGTCATGTAGCTTCCTTTAAATTATAGTTGCAATAGTAACATTCTAAGACATATAAATTCAGTTAGTTGCTTTAAGTAAAACTTCTCACAACAAACTTGTAGCAGCCATTCATCTTGTGATCATCTGTAAAAAAGCATTGTCATTGTAAGTTGTTATGGTTAATTGCAATCTGCAATCTCCGACCTCTATCCCTCTCACTGTGTTTATGTGCGAGTGGTGTGTGTGTGTGCATCAATTAAAGCAAAACATTAACAAACAAAGCTAACTAAACATAATTTGAACTACCTGTACATTAAATGGCTTCAATGCACACCTGCCAGCCAATCAGAATTGAGTATTCAGACAGACCATGGGATAAATAACCATATACCACAAATGAAACTAAATGGAGATATTGTTGTGTTCTTAGAGATAACTATAGCTTCTTCTCCTTTCTTTAGTTTCACTCTGTTTCAACTTACTCAATGTGGTGTGGAATAAAGCGGCAAATAGTGTTTGTTATCAGTTCTGCACATTTGGGTTTTATGTTACATCAGTTGTTTAATGAATGTTTATTGCATTATTTTAGTGTCGTGTGTTATCATGATGGTGTTTTGAGCTTGCATGAATGACTCAGTGCACCATCTGTATACTAGTATATAGTTCAGCATGTGGAAAAACTGCTTATGATGACCTTCTTCATTATTCTTCATGTGGCTTTTACATGTTGCTATTACACACTTAAATACAGTAATTTTAATTGTCAAATCAAATTGTCAATTGCAAATCAAATAACACACTACAGTTAAAATTATAATGAAGAACTTTACACTTTACTTTGCTTTGATGTGTTAATCAACACTTGACTATTTAAAGCATGACAAAAGATTATAAAAAAAAAAATACTAATAATAATTTGCCATTATTACAAAGTGTACGTTTAAGTGTACTTTTGTGTAAGAAACTTAGTCATGAAATTGTACAAATTTTATTTTATTACATTATCTACAAGTACAGCTTTTTAAATATCTAGTGGGCAGTCGTATCTTAGTTAATGTTGTAATTCCAATACCATCTTCCGTAAAATAAAGCATCCAGGCCACTTTAAATGTTTTTGGTGATCCGATCACAATTAGATGGTATTTGATGACATTATATACCTCAGAAACTATGGCATTATTGAAATCTCACTCAGAGATTTCCAGGGATGGATTCCAGACACATGTAACAAAGCTGAAAATTCTAATATGTTTTCATTATTCACTACAAATAACCATTATTATTATTATCTGTCATTACAATGATATACTTCTGTTTTGATTTTTATTCTGCTCTCGCAATGAAAAAAAAAAGACAACAGACACCGCAGCCTTGCGTTCTGGTCACCCAATCAATATCCCATGAATTATTCCACTGGACTACTCTTGGAATCTCTTGTTTCTGATCCCAAATCCTCAACCATGTCTCTGCTGTCTCTCTTGGGATCCTTTATTGTGGGATGCTTTAAAAAATATATTTTCTTCTCTTTTCTTCATTTTGAATCTCAATGAGCATCCTTTACATTGGGAAAGCATATAAAAATATCTGTTAAGATAGATAGATAGATAGATAGATAGATAGATAGATAGATAGATAGATAGATAGATAGATAGATAGATAGATAATACTCCATGTGTCAGAAAATCTGAATTTTACAAATCTGCCTGTTACATATTGTGTGTGTACACAATGGGGTGATCTACGAATGATGAGTAAAACATTAACAACTGTTGAGTAGTTTACACTAGAATAGGGGATGCAGAAAGTGTTGTAAATGATTTACTAATGCGTTTACACAACAGGTTTTGAATACTTACTGCAATGTAAGGGCTGACTGGTGAGGGTGTAGACAGATGTATTCTCTGACACACATGAAGTATTTTTAATGCTGTGAGATAATAGTACAACGTTGACATTTCAATGATTTATAAGTAATTATAATTAAATTATATATATATAATTAAATAATATATATATATATTAACTAGTAACTTACTAACCATTTACTAAGGATATGTTTAATTATTTCATGATATGCTATTTTTAAAGATAACTTATGGCAGATTTGTAAGTCGTTAGCATATTACTTAATCACTTGTGAACTTATAGTCATGTTTTGTAAATGATTAGTTAATCATCATCTAATTGCTTGCAAATGATTTACAACTCAATCTACAAAACATAGATAAAAACATTAACATATCACTTATTAATCATTTATGAACACATAGTTGTTTTGCAAATGATTAGTTCATCACTAACTAATCATTTATAAATGCCTTACAACTGAATGTTATTATAAAGTGTTACCCAAACCATGTTA
Organism: Cyprinus carpio; assembly: GCF_018340385.1. Taxonomy (NCBI): domain Eukaryota; kingdom Metazoa; phylum Chordata; class Actinopteri; order Cypriniformes; family Cyprinidae; genus Cyprinus; species Cyprinus carpio. The sequence continues at coordinate 8,506,466 of NC_056591.1, forward strand.
AAGCCAGATCTGCCTTTGACTGTTAACGAAAACATGAGCATCGTACAGTTGTTTGCCATCATTTGACCCTCACTGTACCTGCTCATTCTGCCCTTCGTATTCTGAGAGTGTCACCGTAACTCATCAGGACTCCTCAAACATTTATCAAACCTGCTGCTCTAAAGTAGCTCAATCTCTAAACTTATTAATATTAAAAGCTTGTCTGGCAGCCTGCTGAATAAATGATGGGGTGAAGCTTATTCAGCTTTTCTAGGCCTGAAATAAAGGTAGTAGTAAAGAGATTTGAATCACATGGTACATGCTTACTGATTCCAAAACAGACTCTGTGTGGGAGGCCGTTTGTTCTTAACTTCAGATGGTATAATGATTTAAAAGGCCAAAAGGACAAATACAATTTAAACAAAGTACTTGTAGGATGTTCAAATCTTTTATTTGGCAGGGGAGATCGTTTGAAGGGACATTTGATTTAGAGGAACATTAGTTTAGGGATTTGGGGTGTGCATGTTGAGTTCCTCTGCCAGCTGAGTGTGAATGCTGCTCATCTCTGCTGTTCTTCCACAGAGCGAGCCCTTATTCGCTCTATTGGATTCATGGAGACTATTTTTAGGACAGACTGACAGACGGGGTTCCTGGCGGCTGTGAGCTTGCGGTTGTTTCCCGGGGTAACGATTCTGTATTTTCCTTCGTCCTTCATGCCCAACCTTCATTAGGCCTCTTGCAGCAGACACAATGGAACTGAAGTGAGAACAAATGTTTCAACTTGTGGCGTGAACATACCAACAGCATAATTTATGTGGCCCACGTGTAAAATAGACTTATGACACAGAGAGCACTGCGGAGTAGTCGATTACTGATCTGGGCTATAACTGAAACATGTTAATGTACAAATGATAAATGCACACAGTATGCTCAGTAATAAAATCTTAGGCATACTATTTGCTTCACAAAAAATAAAAAATAATAAAAATAATAATAATAATAATAATAACTTTATATACACACACACACACACACACACACACACACACACACACACATATATATACATATATATTTGCCCTTAAAGGGATACTGCACCCCAAACTGAAAATTGTGTCATTAATCACTTACCCCATATCGTTTCAAACCCATAAACGCTTTGTTCGTCTTCGGGACACAATTTAAGATATTTTGGATGAAAACAGGAAGACTTGAGACTGTCCCATAGACTGCCAAGTAAGTAACACCGTCAAGCTCCAGAAAAGTATGAAAAGCATCGTCAGAATAGTCCATCTGCCATCAGTGGTTCAATCATAACCGTATGAAGCAACGATAATACTTTTTGTACATGCATAAAACAAAAATAACAATTATATTCACCAATTCGTCTCCTCAGTGTCACTCCACGCAGCCTGTGTACAGACTCAGATTCGCCAAAATGGCGCTACGCTGATGTGGAGTTCTTGGCAAGAATAAACTGCACAAGTAGACCAGACTACATGCTCATTGAGACAGCCTTTACAGAACCGTTGATCCATTCTTACAAAACACTGAGTTTTAAATTGCAGGTTAATTCAATGAGTTACATTCGTCATTTTTGGTTTAGAGCAGTCAATTACTCACAAACAACGACCCAAAAAAAAACAAACAACACCTCCCACCAATAACATAACAACACAACAACAACATCCACAATCATGCTGTGCACCGCTGCACCACAGGACAAGACAAGAAATAAGGAATGAAATTCATGTTCACACATGATCCTGTTAAATGTGGGCCTGAAGGCAGAGGATGTATCAGTGGTGTAAGAAAGAGGCATGAGATCATATTTCCACTCTTAAGGTTTGTTGTTTTAAGAGGATGACAATCATTTGACTAAACACTGAACGAAAACCACTGTCATTTTCTTAATTTTCTCTTGCTTGCTTGCGTTCTTTGGCCTAATCTTACTTTGTAAAGAGAAGAGAAGTATTTCATAGTAAAATACATTATTTATAGCATATTCTCAAAACATATATTTTTATAAATAACCCAAAATGCAACTGGCAACATGTTGGGTTTTTAAAGTGGCAAGGCTGCATGCATTTCATCCTAGCTGAAATGCATATTGATTTAACCCGAATGTCAGCTAATATTGACTGGAATACTGGGTTAGGTTCGCTTTATAAATAGTTATTATTTTAGTTGCCTTACAGCAAACTCTGTAAACTTTTACATAAAATCATGAACAGACGAAGAGTGAACTTGTATACCTAAAGTAATCATTCCTCTAATCTGAAGCAGCAGTTCAAAGGTAAAAAAAAATAAAAATAAAAAAATACACGAATTAATTAATTCTTATTAATAAGAATTTACTACTACTACCAACTATATACTACTACTACTAATATTGTAAAACTCAAAGTACTTAAAGATACATTCACAATATCTACATAAATGATATTCTATTTAAATTGTTTATTATTTTATAATGTTGCTGAAGAAGATGTTGGCAACCAAAACAGTCCATATAATAGATTATAATACAATAAATCATACCGCCCTCACTCTTTCCACATCAAAACATACAACATCAAAACATACAAATTTAACATTTTTTAAGTAAAATTACTATATTTATGACTATGCAGGTGAGAGTAAACGATGACAGATTTTTTTCATTTCTTTTTAGGGGGGGGGGGGGGGGTGATAGAATCCTTTCTAGGGTGAAAATCCTTTTAATATTCAAAACATTTTTGCGAGTCTGCTAACCTCTCTGGTACCCCTTCAAGCACAACGTTCCAAAACTTTACCGCATACTTCACTTAGTTATCAAATACCATCAAAAACGTGTCAGACTGTTCTAAAACTGTTCCCACAGTCGTGATTGTGAGGCCATGAAGGGATCTGCATTTGAATGAACATTAATGCCATTTCCTGTTCCTCAGAACTTCAATTTCAAATAAAATTAGTCTAACCCAAATCAAACCCCACAGCGTTGTCTCGCCAAGTTATTTTACAGCATTGGACATTTGGACCCTGTTTTGATGTAGACAAGGTTAAGCTCTCAAGTACCAAACTGCAAAAAATTTTGCCCATTGTTGGCCAGGCTGGCTCGGTCGTGCACTTTGTCTAAAGCTCCCCAGCCGTCTGTGAATGTCTTCCCCCCACCAATCCAACAATGAGTGGCTTTGTGCTGCTGTCAGAGCTATTTACCTCACCGTGTGCTCTTAAATACTGCATCAATATAGATAGAAGCTAAGGCTTATGTTGTTGTTCTTGAGAGGCAGTGAAGTGGACTGGTCCATAGCAGTTTAAATCAGATCTCTCCTAGGGTTGACATGTCTCGCTGAAACGCCTCTCAGCCATAGTGTTTGACTACTTCCAGGTTAGGTCATTTATTTTTTTGACAACCCCATATCTGAACAGAACTTGCTAGAGTTTTGTTATGACATGAAGTGCATAAAGCATCTTCCTGCACTGGAGATATGGTCATTGTTTTCCCAAGATGAAGTATGGCAGAACACTTGCTACAGATGATATGTGATTTAAATGCACAACAGCTTTTGGTGGCTGACTGATTTAGAAACACAGTGGAATAGGCTGGAATGGATTCTTGTTTATTTTAGTCCTGTATCTAAAAAGCAAAGTAACTTTGCTTAAGTTACATTCTGTTTTTGAATTGTAAAAAATAAATAAATAAATAAATTGTGATTAAGGTTTTTTTTGTGTGTGTGCGTGTGTGTGTGCTGGTACCTTGGCTGATATTTTAAGCCTACTCATAACATACATAAATTATGACCCTAAAACCACCAGTAGGTAACTCACCACAGGTAAGTCCCTGTTTTAATAAATAACGATTTGTTCAAAATGGTGATTTAAAATAAAAAGAAGCAGGTGGAGGTCTTATGAATGGAACGTTGAATCATTGGCTTAATCAATTAATTAAGAAGCAGATTAATTTAGGAATGAAATACCAGAGTGTTTCCTCTGCACTGTGTGTACAAAATGAATGGCACATTTCGATCGCGTACACTCGATTTGAATGAAAAGCTAGGTGTTGCTTATAAACAGTTATACTGTTTAAAATGTGCATTACTCTATATAAAATTCTTTGAAAAGCTAAGTGTTGCTTATAAACAGTTATACTGTTTAAAATGTGCATTACTCTATATAAAATTCTTGTTTATTAAATGGGTCATATGATGCGATTTCCACAGTTTTCTCTTTTCTTTTTGGAGTGTTACAAGCTGTTTTGGTCAGTATAGATAAAATCCCTAAAGTTGCAAAGACTAAAGTCTCAAACCCAAACAGATATTCTTTATAAAAGTTAAGACTAGTCCCCACCCTCCTAAAATGCCTTTTTTAAACACGCCCCCACATGTCTACGTCACGATGTGGGAAGATTTGCATAACGGCGCACAAATGTAACGCAAAGAAAGAAGGCTTTGTAAAAAATCAATGCATTTCAGAAAGCTGGGGCATAGAAACAATAATGGACAGTATGTGGAAAATAATGCAACATCATATGACCCCTTTAAATTCAACTTTTTTTTTTACTTATTATCCACACAACAATGATTACCTGCAGAACTTTGCATGTGGTTTTGATTGTCCATTTTCTTCTTGTCATGCTCGTGCATGTTTTTTTTTTTTTTTTTTTTTTTTTTTTTTTTACTTTTGGTTATGCTTGTTTATCTTTCTGCTAGGCATTGTGAAGTGTCCTTGTGTTTGTGAAAGCACTATACAAACATATTGATATATATAGGCTATATATATATATATATATATATATATATACTATATTATATATATATATGATATTATATATATATATGTATGTATATGCTATATATGGATCTGTATATATATAGATATATATATATATATATATATATTATATATATAACACATATATATATATATAAATAGATATATACATATAATTAGGGTTTTTAACTGAATAATCTTCAAAATCCTACACTTGTTTTCCTCAGGGTCGTATTTTCAACCATTTATGAAAGCAAAATCGCAAAAACAAAATTCACAACTACAACCTTCCGACAACTTTAATCCCATTCATACAGAAACAATTCATTCTTTATTAACTAAACAGTATTGCTCTACACAGTAGGCCTATGTTATGCTGTGGTTAAAACCATCACAATGGTGCAAACCACATTCATATGTAAAATCCTCAAACATCTCAATTCTAAACAGCCATTAAAAAAAAAAAAAAAAACAGTAGCCTGACATAGATAATATCCTCATAAAACTCAAAGTTCTCACAGACAGCCTTTTGTTTAAAGAGATAGGCCAATTACTAAAATATGCTGCACAGTTTGCGAGGTAAAAGTGCCCGAAGCAGAAAATCTCAGCTGCCTTTAAATATTCCCTGTTATCTGGAGACAAAAGGCACTCTTCAAAACACATTAAAAGACCTCCTCTCATTTGACCAATCAGCTGTCAGAGCTTCAATGTGACACGGACTTCCATTGAGATAAGTCCTCAACCTATGACCTATAAAACTAAAACATATTATATGTCTATTCCGCAACCAAAATGGGGGATTGAGTGTCATTAACAGCAAACAAATGAAACAGAAAAAATAATAAAATGAACTGCAATGGCACGGGAAGGTTCATGAACTTACAAATCCAGAGGGGAAATATGATACACCTTATGTGCATTAAGGAGGACGGAACAGAGATAAGGTCAGATACTGAAGTGAAAGCAAAATAGTCTTCTTTCCTTTTTTTCATCCCTTTTTACTTGTTTTCCTGTTTTGCTTTACAAAAATAACTCCTACAAACCTAATGACCGCGACCATTAAACCACGCATCTTCTCAGCGTGACCTCTTCCAAAACAGTCACCTGTCAAGAGAGACGTTACTTCATTAAAATTTAAATTGCCTTAATCGGAAGACTAATCATGACACCATTATCCCATATCAATACACCATCCCCCGTAGAGTGTATAATCAGTGCTCCTTATTCTCTTCATGAACTTACAAGAGGCCAGTTCTCAGAATCCCTCTGAAGACGTCAGTGCGCACCATGTCGCCACCACATGTCATTATTCCCCCCACCCCGTAATGGAGGATCTGCTAGGGAGAAACAGAAATAAGAAAGACGGAACAAGCCATCTGTGTCGAACAGGCCAATAATAACCGCAGACCAGAGCGCCGTGAAAAATAATGTATGCTTGTTCTGATGAAGCTAAATGGACCTGATTGAGATAATTAAACAAGCTACATGATACTCTTCCTTCACACCATGAACATCGCTGTGGGCTTTAGACTTTAAAGGCACAAAAAAGAAGAAGCACTTAATTTTGCTATATTCGTCGTCATCATCATCATCAAAAAAAAAAAAAAAAAAAGATTGTATTGCTTCAAAATAGTTGGATAAAAATCCAAAGTTGTAGGGGTGACTTTTATGGTACTTCTATTTTGTTTTGGATCTTGAAACTTTTAACCCTCTGGTGGGTGTACAATTATCGATTGAAAAAATTATTGTAATTAATTAAGTTCCCTTTCAATATTCCACTCGTACTGTGTCGAAGACGCTATGGGAAAAACTCCTTTTTTTCTCCTGAACAGAAGCCTTATTCAATCACGCAGTGAAACTGCACGGCCAATTGTTCGTGCAGTGTTATTAAAACAAACCAATGGCTTGGCAGTGGTGCTGCACGAACCTATGGCAGCGATGCCCGCCAAAGCCCGCCAAAATGGGCGGGGGATCTGGCTATATATTGGCCGCTTCAGGAATTCAGATTTCTTCTCCTTCAGCGATGACGTCACATCGCTTCACTGATCCCCGCTGAACTGCTCGCCGTTGACATGCCTCGCACTGGAACGCGACTGCCAGTTCCCGCTGCAGACTCATCGCTTCCCTGCGGCCATCTGGCGAGAGAGAGAGAGAGAGATTGAAAGAATGAATTTCTCTAAAAGAGCCTTTCCTACGACGTTGTTGCAAATGCCGTCTCGTCATTGCAGCTCGTTCAGAGCTCCTCTGCACGCTGATGAAGAGCACAGCGAGTGTGTCGCGGGTTGGGGAAACCCCACGCTGACGCAGCACTCGCGGGGAATTTCTGTTCTCATTGCGAGAACATGAATATCACCTCTCTGTGCTCGCGAATCGTTTTCTTTTCAGAGAGCGATCTCGCTCCTCCGTGCCCTCAAAACCGTTTTCCTTCTTCCTAATACCTCGTTTGCGCCGCCAAGGAAAAAAAGGCAGGGCAGAGGATAAGCAAACAGGATAAAGTGAGCTGCCGGCGAGTGATCTGGTCTTGTTTGGAGGGACTGAGGAGGAACCGCTAGATGACAGCATTTCTCTAGCTGCTTCAGATGCTGAGGAGCTGTCGGGTTTGCCGGACCCCGCCCCCTCGACGTTATCTGAACCCAGCCGCATGAAACTCGGGATGTGGGACGCGAAACTTATTATCCCGCGTTCTCAAATCCAGGGCATTGGATGAGCTGGGTCTGGAATGGTCTCCTCCAGGGTCGTGTGCCATCCCGTAGCCATCTGGATGAATGGTTTCTGCCGGGGCGCCAGCAAGCCCCTCGTCAGAGAACCGCCCCGTTCTTCCCGGAGGTCCACGATGAGCTTACTTAATCATGGCGCGCCCCCAAACTGCCCCGTGTGTTTTGCCGTCCATCTCCGGGTGTCGACGAAGCTGTTTTTGCTGAAAACGATGGGCCCTTTGTAGCGCCCAGACAGCACTGTTATAGCGCACAAAATAAAAAACACACTCCTTCACAAAAAGAGCAGTTTTCCCTCTCAACTACCACTCACGAGTGCTATGTCCCCCCCGCCGCAGCAGACAAAAAACACTTGAGTTTAAATCCAACCATCTGTCCATCCGGGGCCTCACAATTGCAACGTTCTGCGTGCTGAAGTGTGTCAGATTGGGTCATGGGAATAATAAAACACGGCTACCACCTCCAACTACCACCACCACCCCCACACGCTTTCACGTCACCACCACAACACAAAAACACAACGATAACGCTCACCTTGCTGAATGCAGAAAATCTGCTGGTGAAGGGAGCTATAGAAGTCGTTTCGTCAAGTCCCGCCCCAGCGTAACCCGCGACTCAGGTTTTTACAGGCGTTACTTTCTAGTTCCCAAGAAAGATGGCTTTGGGCTGCACCCCATCCTCGGATCTAAGGAACATCTGAAACCACGCCCTCATGAGACGGCACTTCAGAATGATCACATTGAACAAAATCCTCTCACAAATATGCTCAGGGGGGGGCTTTTTCCCAGGCCGGATTGGTTCTTTTCACTGGATCTGAAAGAAGGACGCTTACTTTCCACATCCAGATAGCCCCCCATCACAGGCCGTTCTTGAGATTTGCCTTCGAGGGTGGTGGGCTTACCAATACAGGGTCCCCCCTTTGGGCTGTCTTTGGCGCCTCGCACCATTTACAAAGTGCATGGATGCAGCTCTCTCCCCTCTCAGGCAGAAGGGAATCCGCATTTCTCAATTACCATCGAGGGACACCACATTGACTTGCTAGTTCTTGCTCAGTCAGAGGGGGAGGCATCGAGTAACAGAACCCTGCTCCTCAGCCATCTGGAATGCCTGGGGCTCAGGGTGAATTTTGCCAAGAGTTCGCTGTCTCCCAGCCAACGGATATCATTTCTGGGAACAGTGTTAGACTCAGTGACAATGAGGGCAATAATGGTGAAGGAGCGCGCCGCGGCTCTACAGTGACTCGTGGCCTCTTTCAAAATAGGTGCTTCTTGCCCCCTAAAAAACATTCCAGAAGTTGCTGGGGACCTTATGGCAGCAGCAGCATCGCCGGTGCTGGAGCTCGGGCTGCTACGTATGTGCCCCCTCCAATATTGGCTGAAACTGTGTGTTCCACCTCATGCGTGGCATCACGGACGCCTGAATATCAAGGTGAGTCAGGACTGAATTTCGACCATGACCCCTTGGAGGAACATGCAATGGATGGAACGGGGTGCCCCGCTTGGTATGGTTTGCAGAAGGAAAGTGATCTCCACAGACGCGTCCAACAGAGGTTGGGGTGCGCTGTGCGAAGGGAAACCCACTATTGCCCAATGGTCGAAAGAGGAGAGCAGACTTCACATCAACTGCCTCGAGATAATTGCAGTTCAAGAGCCTGCCAGAGCTTCCTGTCAGACCTAAAGAACCACCACGTGTTGGTCAAATCAGACAGCATGACAGTGGTGTCTTACATAAATCACCAAGGCGGGCTGTCATCGACGCGACTCTTCAGGCTAACGTCGCGACTGCTGGAATGGACCCAGAGCAACCTGGGGTCCCTGAGAGCAGTGCATCTACCGGGCAAAAAGAACAAGGATACGCATATGATAATCAGAATCCCATCACAAGAGTCTAAGAATAACCTGAAGACACACCATAAAAACAGTTAAGAAAAAATCTTACACAAATCGCAAAACAAAGAAGGAAATAGACCTCTTCGCCTCAAAAGACAACTCTCATTGCCCAACATATTTTTTTCCAACGATCGATGGACGCGTTGGCCCAGGACTGGCCCAACCGTCTTCTTTACGCATTTGCTCCGGTTCCTCTGATCCCCCAAGTAATACAGGGTTCTTCTTGTATCCCCACTCTGGGGGAAAAATCAGCACTGGATAGCCGACCTGTCACAGATGCTGACTCTGCGGCCCCATGGCCCGTTCCTCTGAGACGGGACCCTCCCTTTCTCAGGCGCTGACGGAATGATTTGGCATCCGCACCCAGAGATGTGGTCTCTGCACCTTTGGCCGCTTGACGGGAACCCACGGGACTCCCTGAGCGTGTGCTAGACACAATTTCCCAGGCTAGAGCTCTGTCTACACGACGCCTCTATGCCTCCAAATGGTCTGTGTTCTCCACATGGTGCTTGGACCATGGCGAAAACCCGACCTCCTGTGACGTATCAGTGATACTGTCATTTTTACAAGAGCTCTTGGAAAAGGGACGATCCCCCTCCACGCTCAAGGTCTACGTAGCGACTATAGCAGTGTCACACACCCCTACAGCAGGCCAGTTGGTGGGTAGAAACGACTTAGTCGTCCGATTTATGAGAGGTGCCAGAAGGCTTAATCCACCTCCCCCTCCCACTGTCCCTTCATGGGATCTGCCCACGGTACTGAGAGCCCTAAAGAGGGCCCCCTTTGAACCGCTACAATCCATAGGCCTTAAGGCCCTATCGCTAAAGACCGCTCTGCTGTTGGCCACTAGCATCTGTTAAGCATGTTGGGTGATTTGCAAGCACTCTCGATAAGCCCTAATTGCCTAGAATTTGGGCCTAACGAACTCGAAGGTCGTCCTGAAAACCAAGGCATGGCTATGTACCAAAGATGCTCTCCACACCTTTTAGAGCACAAGTGGTCACTACTCTCTGCGTTACAAAACACAGAGGATCATTGAGAGAAGCTGAATCTGCTTTGCCAAGTGAGGGCTCTAAAAACGTCTACATAGAGCGTTCTACGCCGATAAGGCGATCAGAGCAGCTCTTTATATGCTTTGAAAACCGCGCCAGAGGGCTACCGGTTTCAAAGCAAAGGCTTTCTAAGTGGATTGTGGACACAGTCCAGCTAGCCTACTCTTCTTTAGGCCTGCAAAGCCCAATTGGAGTAAGAGCCCATTCGACGAGAACAGTGTCTTCGTCCTGGGCATAGTCTAGTGTTGTGACCTATCGCAGAAAAGAAATTTCTGCGGCGGCTGGTTGGGAACTCGCCGTCCACATTTGCTAGATTTTATAATCTAGACGTCCCGGCACTTCATGC
>NC_056591.1:8519697-8547197 GCF_018340385.1 Cyprinus carpio
GAGCAATAAATGATACAATCAGGTTTGCAAAGTTAAATGTTAAAAGTCCCGACCAACAGATATGAATCATTTTATCTATGCAGCTTTTAATATGTGCGCATCACAACAAGAGTCTCAAGAAGGTTACCATTATTATATGTACACTGTAATATGGTTTTATTTATAAAAAAATAATCTGAATGTAAGTTAAACATATATAAGTTTGATATAATATAAACTGATGTTCATTCATAAAAGCGTTAACAACCTCAGAGCTAACAGCATATCTGTCTATACAAGTTTATAAGTTATAAAAATCAATTTCCCCATGGAATTTTTTTTTTCTTCTGACTGTCAGCACAGACTTTTTTTTTTTTTTTTTTTTTTTTGGTCTGTGTTTGTAGTTTTACCTGATTTACCTAATGCCTGAATGATTCTAGTGCTAAAACAGCAAATGCAAATAACATATTAGCTTGCACAATCCTTCTTTGAGAATTCACTTCTAAACTAGGGCATGAAGTGTGTCAATTGTATATCGAGGAGTTTCTATAATTGTGGTGTGTTTACACAAGATTAACTCGGGAAGTTTCAGGTAGTGGAAAACCCAGTCTGCTCCAGAGTTAATAAACACGCAGGGGTTCGCCGGAGCCATTTGTGAATGGCCCTTTTGTTCAAAGAAACACAAAAAAGGACCTCGAATCCATTCCACTGCAATAAAGTTTGCCAGCATCCATTTGCAGCAGCAGGAGGCCTGAGAGCCATTACACTGAGACATGTAGCTGAAGACAGAGAGGAAGTTCACATGACATAGATAGTTTTACGTAATACCTGCTAAATCCACAGGTAGATAGGAACGAGGGCGGATTGTGATTAAGCGATCAAATTAAAGCATTGTGAGTCATCTCTGCTTCACAGACAGAGACCTGAGGGACAACACAAGCCTTTATAAGGTGTTACTTAGAGCTGAAACACGCACATACAGGAACCTATAACATTTGTCGTGTCTACAAAACTGTGCACTGAATATGTGTTAGACTTCAGATTATGTTTCTAGCCTAACTAAACACATTTCCAGAATTTTTGTAAAAGTACACGGGTCTGAGTAGAAGTTTGGAAGAATGTAGAGTGTCTGCAGGGCTCTCTTGTAGTGGAAGATAAAGGGTGGGAAACTAGATCAGCTTACACACCTGAATCAGATCAGGTGACCTGGATAAAACAAATTCCAACAGCCAGAGACACTTGCAGAAAAAAAGGGGACGGTTTTTTTTTTATTTTGTTTAGATGAGAAAATGTATGGGTTTGTTCAATGGTTTTTTTTTATTTGTTTAGATGAGAAATGTACTAGAGAACAATGATGAGAAATGAAGCCACTTGACCCAGCAGATTTGTTACTACTTTTTGAAGTATCAACTTCAAAATGTTTTTCAATTCCATAAAATATAATAAATATTTATTTATATAATAAATGCATTTATTTGATCAAAAGTACAGAAAAAACAGTAATATTGTGATATATTATTACAATTTAAAATAATTGTTTTTAAATTTATTATACTTTAAATTATCAGTTATTTTCTGTGATGCAAAGCTGAATTTTTTAGGATCATTATCACATGATCCTTTAGAAATCATTCTAATATGATGTGATCATTATCAAAGTTGGAAACAGTTCTGCAGCTTAATATTTTTTTTTTCAGAACATGTGATACTTTTTTAGGATACTTTGATGAATAAAAAGTAAAAAAAAAAATAAATAAATAAATAAGCTATGTTTTTAAAATATAAATATTTTGTAATAACAATATACACTACTGGTCAGTAATTTGGGGTCAGTATTTTTTTTATTTATTTTTTTAAATAAAATCAATACTTTTATTCAGCAAGGATGTGTTAAATTGATAAAAAGTGATAGTAAAGAAAATATATTATTAGAATATATATTATTAGAATTTTTTTTAAATAAATGCAGTTCTTTTTAACCTTTTATTCATCAAATATATTAGACAGCAGAACTGTTTCTAGTAAATCAGAATATTAGAATGATTTCTAAATGATCATGTGATAGACTGGATGTTACATGTGACACTGAAGGCTGGAGTAATGATGCTGAAAATTCAGCTTTGCATCACAGGAATAAATTATTCTTTAAAAAGTATATTCAAATAGAAAAAATATATTATTTTAAGTTGTAATAATATTTCACAATATCTACTGTTTTTTGTATCTTGCTGTATTTTTGATCAAATAAATGCAGGCTTGATGAATGCAGAAGAGACTTCTTTTTTCAAAAACATAAAAAATAGTAATGTTTCCAGACTTTTGGTGTGTGTGTTGTGTGTCTGTGTTGTGTGTGTGTGTGTGTGTGTGTGTGTGTGTGTGTGTGTGTGGTGTGTGTGTGTGTGTGGTGTGTGTGTGTGTGGTGTTGTGGTTTGTGTGTGTGTGTTGTGTTTGTGTGTTGTGCATAAATGAATAGAGTCAAACCATTTAATGTTATTCAGTGAAATGTTAGATTATGGAACGTTGTCTTTAGTATGGGGTTTCTTGAATTTTTGAAATCTTTTTTATGACTCAAATGTCAAGGGCCATGCTTGTCATCACATTTTGTGAATGGCCCCTCTTTTTCCTCTTCATATTTCCACAGTTTTTATTACATTAACAAATATCAGATTCTCTAAATAGATTGGAGTCATGGAAAGGTCAATGGCGTTATTAATTCACTGGATTGCCCGTCTGTGCCCATAGAGACAAAGCTGCTGTGTTACTATACCAGTTTTAGACACACAATCCACTCTCCCCAGGGCCGGGAGCATCTATAAATATTTCAGTGACTCAAATGGATGCCATTTAGATCCGATGCAGCCTTGGCATCCACAGGTGGAGAGCAACCTGCTGGCCTCTCCATACAGGCACTGCATGGACTTATTTTGGGATACGGAAGGATTGAATCAATACCCCCAACAGGGAGCGTTTTAAATCAAATAAAGATGATTTGTGGCATATTCCAGCATGAAGAGGTTTTGAATTGACTGCAGATTTTATTAAACTCTGAGAGAAGATCAGAGAGCAATGTTCAATGAATCTGAAGATGACAATGAACTTCACCTGCATGGTTCAAGTGTCTGAAGCTCCAAGGTCTTCCTTCAGTTTTACATGAAAATGAAAGCTCAAGGTTTAAATGCAGTGGGAAAAGAACACATGCTGACAAAAATAGACCAATATTGCAAAATATTCTAATGATATAATACTACAAAAAAAAAAAAAGTAAAAAGAACATAAAAAAACATAAAAAACTAAATAAACATAAATAATTAAAAAAAAAGTAATCATGAATTATACATTATTATTTTTAAATAAATTAATTTTTAACATATTTTAATTTAGATCTATTTTGTTACGTTCTAACATTTTCTGTACTTTAATAGTTTGTTTGTTTTAGAACAAAAAAAATAAAAAAAAAATATAATTATTATTATTATATAAAAAAAATCATCTTTATAATATCAAACATATTTATAACACAAAAAAAAAGTTTTTTTTTTACACACATGGAAATATGTAACTGCCATTATTATTATTATTATTATTATTATTACTACTACTACTAGTAGTAGTACTAGTACTGCTACTACTGCTATATTTACATACACACATATAAATCTGATTCTGACCATTTATAATCTGATCACTTCTTACTGATGTTAATACCATGAATATGCAGGCCAAAAGTCTTCTGAGTTTAGTTCTTTAAAATAATATTAAAAAGTATTACATATACTAAAAAAGTAAAGTATTACATCCAAAAAAAAAAAAAAAAAAAAAATAAAAGATTTTGGTTAACTATCGAAAGGATTTATGCTCGTCATTTTCACACTCGCTTAATTCAGTGCTTTAGGTGGCGAGAGACTTTTTAAAGTCTAAATCCATAGCAGCAGGATTTTATTAATACAGTAGCTGCTCTGACTCTGTCTTATTAGCACAATGATCCCTGACTTCCACACGCTGAGTACATCTCTCAAACGAAGCCATGCTGAGGGAAGGACGTGTGTGTGCGAACGTAAGTCAGCGTGTCCATGATTCTCGTTGTATCACTAGGCCTTATTTCAAATCCAGTCTGAGTAGTTTATGGCTCATTGAATGAATGCAGGCTCCTGTTTAATCTGATGAATGTAATTTCTGTTACACAAGGAAACTGTACATCAAAGCAATGACAGAACAAGAGTGAAAGTTTGGGGTGTGGACAGAAGAGGCATAAGAAGAGTTGTTTTCCTTTTTAGCAGTGTGCCATGAACAAGTTTATGCTGTACCCAGGCCATATGTTCTCTGTAGGAAATGGGTTTTATTAATTAAGTTACATCCAAGTCAGTCGGTTGACTTAGGGTCCATGTGCACGAATGTGAGGCTCTATTGTCGGCTGCGTTTAGAGAAGAAAAAGTGATTTAAAAAAGAACCTGGAAAGGAAAACAAGCTCCCATAGTTTCTTTCCACACGTAATCGTGCGGCTTTCCCTTGTTTGGAGGAAGATTCCATTTTACTGGGCCCTCTGTGGTCCAGGTGTTTTCTTTTAATTGGCCATTCTGAAAGCAATAAAGCATTTCAGTTACATCTTCTTGTAAAGTGCTTTCCACGCCACTTCCAAATGATGTAATTACTCAGTCATTCGCACATTCTTGGAACATTTAAGACGGGGCCACGGCTCACAGCAAGAGAGTCGCTGAGGTTTCTTTCTAAATATGTTTTTTCATTTAGGAAGCAAAACAGCAGAAAGAGAAGCCCCGTAGTTTGCTCCAGAAACTGCTGCTTTCATTCGTTTTCCCACCACACAGCCCCAGCTTATGTTTTCAGAGTAAAGTGATGAAGAAAAGGGTGCATGGATATTTACTTTCATGTGTAAAGTAACCAATTATCAAACGTTTTGTGCAGCACACCACTGTATGTACACGGTCAGCGACTTTTTCCACTCTTGTTCATTTTGGTAGTGGTCATGAATTGCTACTTTTTTGTCCCCTCATTTATAAGTATCACTAAAGGGATAGTTCACACACAAAGAAAAAACTTGTCAACATTTACTCACCCTCAAGTTGTTCCAAGTTGCTATCCCCTATGAATTTGAATA
Organism: Cyprinus carpio; assembly: GCF_018340385.1. Classification (NCBI taxonomy): domain Eukaryota; kingdom Metazoa; phylum Chordata; class Actinopteri; order Cypriniformes; family Cyprinidae; genus Cyprinus; species Cyprinus carpio. The sequence goes on from NC_056591.1 coordinate 8,524,790, forward strand.
TAAATGAATTCATGCATTTTGTATAATGAAATGTAAAACATTAATAGCACAAAAGTACTAATTGTCTATAATAGTACTGTATGAAAACAAAAAAAAAACAACTCTAGGAGATATTGGTGAAACCTCTTTCTCATTTTTGTAGTTCTTAATTTTGGGAAAAAAAAACAAAAAAACAAAGCAAAACAAAACCAACCAACCAACCAAAAAAAAAAAATAAAAAAAAAATAAAAACACCAGAATGAAAGATGACAAAAACAAACAAACAGCAAAACCCTGCTAGTGTTTTATTTGAAAACAGCTGTATTTTCCTAGAATGATTCATTTCAGTATGAGCACAGTAATTGCTCCCAGGTCCATACTAAAACATACTACAAAGACCACTGGAAGGAACTGGAAAAGATCCCTTTTAGTGAGAACATCATTCAGTTGGACCAAAGAACCAATATCCACATGCATATACGATATCACTACCAAAACCATGAGTGCACCTGAGGATTCTTTGGAGATGAAATCTCTGGATCAGCACATCAATGTAATTCAAATCATGTCTCTGCTTTAAAATCTCTCCCTTTTAATGACTCTTCTGGGAAACAGGTGCACGACTTCTAATAACAACAATAACCGATAAACAGAAATGATAGTGATTAAAATAAAAAAAAACACAATACCCCCACATAGAACATTTTTATACAACCTTGAAACCTGGAAATTCCCCAATAAACTAAACCTGGAACATAAACAGAACAGTGGGTTTGCGTATACTAGTATATATTTCTTTGCAAAAGCAAACCAAACTAATGAGATATGCAACATTTTAAAAATGTAGTATTTGTATCCAAACTACAAACTCTGACTACAGAAAACACTCGCAACATTTTTCAGGATATAACCATGTCTTTTTATTTATGCATCTGAAAATGCATTATTTGGATCATAGGTAGATTTGTTAATAAATCCTGGAAAGTTATAAAATGTGTTTTATCCACAGGATTAAGCTGATGCCGGATAAATGCAGCTGTGTAATTAAAAGCAGTTTACTTTATTCAGAGACGGACCTCCCAGTCTGTTTACTGCCTCTTGCCATGGTAACAATTGATGTCTGTTTAAACTTCACAAGCATCCAATCAGTGTGGTCAGATATCTTGGACGAGGAAAAAACAATCAGATTGAATTTATTCAACAGATGATGTTGAGGGCACTGAAAGAGGTATTGCTGTCTCAGAAGTAATAATGGGTTGAGTAGTTCAGATTCCTTTAGGGTAGTAGTTCAGATCAGTTTTTTTTCCTAAAAACAAACTACTGATTACATCAGTGCAAATTCAAAAATATAATTGAAATGTGGAGGATGCTTGCAGGAAATGTAACAAAACAAAGCAAGTTGTTCACCTTGATGGGGTTCCCCGACCCAAACGACCCGTGTGTGTGAGTGTGTGTGTGTGTGTGTGAGAGCCGCCATAGAAGCCTCGTTCACTTCAGCCGATGACTCATTCCACATTCCTGGCCGGGGGAAAGAGCACTCCCTAAGATGAAAGCGTTAGCCGGGTGAGAGATTAGCCTATTGCACTTGTGAATTCGCCATGGGGTGGATATCGAGATTCCTGATATCTTGGCCTCAAGTGCTCACTCAGATATTTTCTGTCACTAAAAGAGGCCACTCTTCCTGCAAGACAGGTGAAGGCATGAGAGAAAATAGGCAAAAACAATCCAATCTGACCACTTTTTCCATGCATAACAAGAATTAAGTGGATCTGGTTAAATTAATTGTGTTTTATAATCACTGAAGCAATAACTGTTTATAACCAAATGCAGAGAGGTTGCACAGTCTTGTTCTTAAGATGGCCATAACGACAAATTCTGTCGGGATTGGCCGCAAAACATCTGTCGGGATGTGGTAATGTTTAGAGTCAGGTCTAAACTCGAGTATATGAATACAAAATACAAGTCATAAATCTCTGCATCACTGGTGCCTCTGCTCTAACAAGCTCCAAGAGACAGAGGATAGATGGTAGATTTGTGTTTCAAAAATCCATTGCACACACCCTGAACTTGCAAAAAGCACAACCATGGTGAAAAATATAAGGTCAAATATAGCATCACCAGTTATATAAAGAAACTTGGTATTCCAGCACAGCACGTACTGTGCCTGTGTAAGACAGCATCCAAACAAAAAGCTTTTAAAATACACTATAGCATATTATTTTGAATGTAGTTACTTGTACATTCAGAAAAGGGCATTCAAAAAGAAAAATGGAAAAAAGGTTACCAGGTAACCTTTTTTAATGGAAGATAAATGTGTGGGTACTGGAACTTTGGCACCATAATATAATTATACAAAAGTAATTTGATGTGTTTTCATGAACTGGATTATTGTAAATATCCCGGCAAGAGAAAGAATTATTTTGTTCATGAACTGATATCACTACTTCTCGTGAACATGCCAAGAAGCCACAGGACAGATGTCAAGATTTTCAGCGAATAACAACTTACATTCTTTAAACCACTTGGTTTCCATGGAAGTAAGTCAAGGGAATAAATAATAACACTTCGAATACGTATAATAACCACTTTTCATTTTGGGGTGAACTGTCCCCTTAAGTCTGATCAGTTTAAAGGGGTCATATGATGCAAATTTTCATTTCTCTTTGGAATGTTACAACCTCTTGGTGAATAACGAAGATCTGTGAATTCTGTGAAGTCTCAAATTCCAACAGAGAGATTCTTTCTAAAGTTTAACACTTGTCCACGCCCCACTGAAATGGCTCGTCTTAACATGCCCCCACATATCTACGTCAGTATGTGGGAAGATAACGTAGCCCAGATGTTCACGCAAAGAAAGAAGGCGTGCCTTTTATTCTCGTTGTAGTATTTTTGTTGCTGCCGCCTCCATGTCGTATAGACACTGTGTGTTTCACTGTGAAAGCGAAACTACTTTGTTTGGCCTTCCAAAAGAGGACGATATCCGCTTCGTCATGCCTGGAGCTGATCCGTTCTGGTCGCTGAGGAAATACATCAACTTTGCGCTGTGGATCGCCAAATCGACTTTCACCGTGGACGAAGCGGCATGCAGCCCGCAGCTCACGCTAGGCCTCCGGCCTCTGCTCGCTCAAGGCCACGGTGTGAGACGTTGTTCCGTTGAGAAAGCGAAACTACTTTGTTTTTGCCTTCCAAAAGAAGACACGACTAAAAATCATGTTTATATCACGTTTATAATGGGTTTTATGTTTTTGTCTCGTCGCTCCGGCCGGACAAGGCTTCACAATATGTTAAGAGGCATAACATTTCCGTCTCACGCTTGAGGCATTCGGCCAATCACAACACGCTGGATAGCTGGCCAATCACAGCACACCTCACTTTTTAGTGCGATGAGCCTTGTGAAAATCGATGCGTTTCAGAAGGCGAGGCATAGAGGAGAAACAATAATGTACAGTATGATGAAAATGATGGTTTTTTTTTTTTTTTTAACCTTAAACCCGCATAAACAAAATTTCATTACAAACAAATACACAAAAATAATGTTCTTTTTAGCGAGCATCATCATGACCCTTTTAAATATTATTATTACTTGCTATGTAGTCAAATGTACAGATCCCCTACAGAAACATGGTGATGAAAAAAAAATATAAAATGCATTGCGCTCCTAGAGAAACTTTGCATTCACTCGCAAAACATTTGCACTCTCAAACAAAATTTTGCATTCCCTCACAAAAGCATTGAATATATTTCCATCACCAGTTGTTTCATTCTCTCTCAAAAGTTTTAAAAGTGGATGCAACACTTCAGTGAGAAAATGCTACATTTTGAGGAAACACTAAGTATTTTTAAGGAAAATACAATACATCTGTTCAATCAAGCTAAAACTGGTTTGGTTGATAATTCAGAAAGAACCTCCATGTATTTATTCACTACAGTATGCCTGATAAACATGACTTTCTAATAACTCCATTTGCTTTTTGTGTGACATCACAGTTTTTCATCCCTGCTGGTCAGCCTATAAAAACAAATCAACACAAAAAACTACAATAACATCATCCATATAGGCTATTCTCTCCACGGTTGTGGCGTCAAGCAGATACAGGAAGATATCATGATGTGTGAAAAGCTTTTGTTCTCTAAAGAGCAGAGTCGGTTATGACCCTCATGCCATTAGAACATAAAGCATCAGGAACCGAAGCATGTTGTGCTCAGTTAGCAGCTTATTGGATTCCAGCTTGCAAAGATAAATCAAATATCACCAAAGCTCATAAGGGTTGAAAGGCTTTGGCTACTGTGAGTTATATTTTGCTCTTTACTCAGCAACACACAGATCGGTATACAGTAGGCATCACACACACTCACAAGATATCAGATGACACTGTAGTTTCATATAAGTCGCACTATAAGAGCATGGTATATGATCTAATCCCAGTCCTGTTTTTGGATATACTCCTCAAGAGATCTGTCACCCAAGGGAATTGTGGATGTCCATCTGCTGATTCATTCTCCCTGAGCGCTGACATCCTGCGGCATGCCTGACCCCTCACCCTCATAACTCCCGCTTTGTTCTGCGGGACGCAACCCCACGACCTGCTCCTTCTCCTCGAGCCGTCTCTCAGGCTCACAGAATCCGCCTTCCCTCCGAATTCCTGTACGAGGCTGAAACATGAGCCTGACCCAGTGAGCTCATCTACAGGCGTGGACTTACAAAATATCTGCGAAAAAGAAAAGCAAGAGTGCGAGAGATGGAATGAAGAAACAAAAGACAGGTTAGACAGCGCTAGCATTGGCTCCTGAGGGGTTAAGTTACATGCAGCCAAAACATAAGGAAACAAAGGGTGCGCTTATGAGCCTCACGTCTCAGCAGGAGCTTCTTCTTTTGAGTTCAGGAGTTTCGTTCTCCCCTGCTGGAGACGGTTATCGAATACATACGTAATTCCAGACGGCTCCCGTTGCCATTCTGACCTGCTGTGACCAAGGGACTCCAGTGCAAAAGTAAGTGTCTCTCGTTCGTTTAAAGAATATCTGAGTGTGGATTGAAAAGGAAACCGAGTTTTGGTGGTTTATCTGATGCACTTTCGTAACGGTATTATCAAAACTAATTGTGGCAATTAAAAATATGTCATGTGAATGAAAAGTCCACCATGGAAACGGTCATGACAGGACTGTGTACTTCTGAGCGATCTGGCGCTGAGAGTGTGGACAGTCTTTTTAAACTTTAATTCATTGAGGTATAATTGGATATACTTTTATAAATTATGTATCCATCTTCATGTCTTTTTTTTTTTTTCCAGAACATTGACTGTTGTTTACTGTATCACCTTCTACCAGTCAACACTTGTTTGCACATAACTGTGTGTGATGTGTGAACCTGCTCAAGTAGCCTATGTATGTGTTGTGTGTGCAGTGATGTGTGATACAGTTTCAAAAAAAGCTGATATTAAACAAATACCAGAAAGGGTTCAATAATTTGGATAAATGCTCATTTAAATGCAACATAAAACATAAGTTTACTTGTAGTTACACATGGAGTAAATAACTGCAGAATTGGTGTAACTTTAAAACACCACACCACATTATTCAGTGAGGGAAAGTCACAAAATAACAAAGAAAAATGAGTTAAAAACTAACTATGGGCTTGCTATGCTCTCTATTGCTGCAGAGTTCATATGATGAGTTATATGTTATTTAAAACTACAACAGAAATAGAATTGTTCGAAACAAGCTTTAATGCTTGATATGATAATCTAGACTGCAGGGATCATCGCTCGAACATTACATTCTGACATTACGACTGTGTTCCTACCAACTCAACTGGTAGATTGTAACTTGAATGCAAGTCTGCCGAGAGGCATAAATGCAAATGTGTTAGTTTCACCCGTTATTCACCAAGATCCCTCACTCTTTGAACATGTATTATATTTTGGGCACTTTGATTATGCATTCAGCTAATAATAGGATGGTTCTTCTGAGCTCCTGTAAATCCATATCACAGTTTTCTGCAGAGTTTGACCCTCGTTTTTACCATCGTTTTTTTTTTTTTTTTTTTTTTTTTTTTTTTTTACCAGTCATAGATTTTGACTTCCATACATACATAAATAAACTTTTAAAATACTTTCTTTCTTTAGTAATATTGGACTCCTGGTTTTACAGTTTTAGGGAACTGTGGTCTCAAAATATTTGGACAATATTGGGTTACTTTCTTATGCTTTCAGATAATAATAAGAATGTTATTCTGAGATCGATAGTGGTGTTTGACTATTAATTCAAGTTTTCAGAACTGAAAATCAAAAATAGTACTACTACTACTACTACTACTACTAATAATAATAATAATTGGATACTGTTGGGCACTTAAACTCCACTTATAAACATATAACCATCTAGTTAGAAACACGATGTCTAACCAGTGTCATCTGCTCAAAAATGATGCCTGAATTTCTTTCAGAACTGCCTTCAATTTTCAAGCCATTTTCTAGCCACTTTTAATCAACTGGTGTAGCATTTCTCCTCAAATTCACACAGGTGTACAGTACCACAGGTGTCGTTCATCACGTTCACTACATTATTAGTGCCACAGTACTTTATCTTTATATTTTTTAAAATCTTTTTAACTGCAGCTTCAGTGTCCAAATACTTTTTTGATCCACGTCTACATTTACACTCTACATTATTTATTTAATTCTGAATACCTAAAGCTTTTAAACACATTAAAATGCTCTTTTACTTTTTATAAATGCTATGACACTACAGCATTTAATGTGACATTTCAGCAGTTGTTCAGGAGTACAGTAACTACAGCCCATGTGCAGTCAGATCATTGTGAAGAACACAGTTCATGATTCAGATGTTTTCTGAAGCAGGACCTGACCCCAAGGCACACCTCATATGCAAGAGTGCAGAGGGCGATGTCTCGTCACAAAATGCCAGCACTGTTCTGAAATTGCACCAGAAATAGCCTTTTTTTCTTTAGAGACCCCCCTTCAAATACACACTTAAGATCTCAATATGACCGTGATCTCCCCCAGAAGAAAAGAAAAAGAAACACAGTGGAGAGATGACTAATGTAATTAAGTTAAAGCGTGGGGTAGGGCATTCATTTAATTAAGTCAGCTATGCTTGTACCTCAGAAAACATCAATCATTACAACTGACAGGTCATGTGGCACTTAGTTTGTTATTCCTCTTAATGCTGAACTATCACAAAAAATGAGCTGTGTTTTACAATGCAGAGCTTTTTGGCTATATTATGTAGCAGAGAATGGACATGGCTGTGTTTTTTTCCTAATTTTTGAAGAGAAGAGAGATTGTGATAAATATGAGAGGACAATTTGCATATTCCAAATGATGTACTGTAACACCACAGGAGAGAGACAAATATAAACTGCCATTAGATTCCGTTAAACTGTAGAGAATGTTTCTTTCCTTGTTACTCTAATCAAAATAAAAAAGGAGCATTTTGTAAGTGAAAGAACAGATATATCATACTCCTAAACAAACTAACTAACTAACTAACTAACTAACTAACTAACTAACTAATAAATGAATGAATGAATGAATAAATAATGAATTATATAATTTACTGAATATACCAATATATGATCTGCCTGTAAAATCCTGTTGTATAATTTGTGTACAGGTCAAAGGGAATAATCTGTGTTATTTATTATGTTATGTTACTTTTTGTTAAAATGTCAGCCCTAACAACAACAACAACAACAACAACAACAACCACAACAACAACAACAACAACAATAACTCAATAAGAATTTTGTAATAATAAATAATAACAAAAACATTATTATATGATCATTTAATGTTTTTTTTTGTGATTTTATTTTTCTTTTCTTTTTCTTTTCTTTTCTTTCACTTCAAAGCACTACAGAACCTCTAAGTTTCAGACCATCTCAATATTGTATGGCGGCCGGCGCGGGTTTTTTTTTTTTTTTGCTGTCAGTGGCAATTCCTTGGGATTCAGCCTAAAGAATTGATGAGGAATAAGAGGGTTATTTATTTATTTATTATTTATTTATTTAGTTATTTTTTTTTTTTGTAAGAGATCTATACAGGTAATCAGTCTCTTAGTAGTCAGCAGGCATGAAGGAACATGTTCTATAGCTGGATCAGGTAAACGAAAGGATCATTCTGGCCAACAACACAAATTGTCTTCAGTATCAACCCCATGCACAGTTTTAGCCTTGAACAATCACTATTTTCTTTCCCTTGCTTATTTATATCTCCTTTATTGCATTCTTTATATCACTTTTCCGGCCGTTCTCTCTTTAGAAACAACTCCAAGGACTCACTATGTATAAAACATTGTACTGTTAGATCTGATGTATATATATGTATATATATATTATGAAATCCTGGATAAGTTCCAACTGAAGAAAGTTCCACATCCGCAGTACTCAAGTGTGGCACTCTGGGTTTCATTTTAACAGGCCAAATTACAATCCCACACTCAGTTGATGACCTGGAGGTGGCAAGGTCCATGGACAAGCTGATATCTCCTCACCCCTCTATGTCCTGTGGAACACTGGGGTAGAAAGAAACTGGCAAACTGCCCCGAATAGAGGGTGGAGATTTGGGCCACTGCTGTTCTTGGCAGCCTCTGCTCATGCTGACCAGCGGGAGTGCTGATGAAAGCAGACCGAATTCTCCCCAGACACAATCCACTGCCTTTATGGGTCCACAGGTTCTGAGGAACCTCCAGGATGAGGTTCAGTATGAAGATGGGACATCCATCCCACCTCATACCTCATAATCTTTCTTTCCACCCTCTAATTAGGTACTTATTTTGTTACTTTTTTTTTGTAGTCCTTTCTTCCTCAGTGTTTTCCCCTTTCATCAACTGCTTCACAGCATGTTCTGAGGTGTAACAACACACCACATGTTTCTCCTGGAAAAGAGTAGGCAGCTGTCTGAATAACAACCTCATCAAAGAAGGGCTATTCGTATATTTTTGTTGTTAGTCAAATCCAAGAGCAATAAGCAAAGACAAGAGAAGAGCTAGCATATTGAGGGAATATTGTTTTGATCAAGGCTGAGGGAAAAGACAATCGTACCCAAGATGTTGTTCTCGCATGGGCATATGGAGAATATTAAGGATTTTTTAAACACTGAAACCCTTGTGAAACATGAGCCAAGAAGACAGCAGCTTAAGGCCAGGGTCTGTCTTCCCCACACATTGTTTCTGATACACTTTATTTGTCTATCACCTAATAAAAACACATATGCACATGACCACATGGTGGCCAGAATTGGCTTCTACGCATCTCACTGACTAGGTTTGGGACATACGGTTTATGACAGACAGAACCAAAACCCACTCGTATGGTGCTGGTGGAGATGTAGGAGAAGAAAAACCACACTGAGATTGGATTACCCTCCGGGACTGCTGCGTCCACATTGTGTGCTCCAGGTCGTAGGTTGAAGTTGTATTAGATTTAGTCTAGGTTTCCACTTGTGGTGCAGATGGTCCTTTTTTTCTGGCTTTATCCAGTTATGTCTGGGTTCAGCTCAGCATGACAAGGCTGTGGGGCTTTAATGCACATCACTGATGCCACCTGCGGTTTGAACAGAACCAAGTGACTGGCCCACTGTCAGAACCTACTCTACGGCACTGGGATATTAATTGAAAACAAATTCGGGTTTAAGCTCAGGCAGTTAACACAGCTTTGCAGAAACATTCACACTGTGCTGACAGTCAAAAGTGCTGGGTTGATTCTGTTCTGTTGTTGTTAGACCCAAATGTGTCAGTACAGGGAACCTCTAATGGTAAATTGTCTTAGTCAGTGGTCTTCAAACCTGTCAAAAACCTTTTTTTTTTTTTTTTTTTTCTCATCATTAAACAAATTGACAGCTAAGTGCAAAGACAATCTGATAATTATATTAATATCCACATAGCTGCAAGTATGATCATGGTAGATCAGAACAGTAATTCAATGTAAAGAAAAATCTAATTTGTAAAAAAAAAGAATATATATATATATATATATATATATATATATATATATATATCTAAATATATATATATATATATTATATATATAAATATATATATTAATTACAAAGTAGCACATGTATAATTACAGTGCTATTACATGTGTACATTTTAAAACCCCAAGTTAAAAAAATGAATAAAATAATAATAATAAAAAAAAAAAAAAAAAATCTACATTTGGAATTAAGTTCAATTTATAAAAAAACAAACATTACAGGAGTATGTTTTACAAAAAAAAAAAAAATTACTGGAGTATGTTATACAAAAAAAAAAAAAAAAAAATAAAAATCTGTCTTTCTACTGTGAAATTGCATGTTGCATTCAATGTGCTGTTTGTCTTTTTCTAATTACGCATGTCATTTACTAGAAATTTCTGAGTGAAGATTGTTTAAAAGAAACCCCTACAAGCAATAGTTTTCAAATGTAATAGCCATAAAAGTAAATATTTACATGTAATTAAATTAGTACATGTGTAATTACAGTGCCATTACGTGTGTATGACACTTAAAAAAATCTAAATGTATTTTGGAATTTTGGTCAGTGTAGGCTTGAAATAGTCTAGAAGTGCTTGCAATCCCTTACATTATCAATATAGTACTAAAACGCAGGCCACTTTTTTGCCTTCAGAAAATCGAATGCCTAAATGCCACTCGCAGAATTATTATTATTATTTTAGGATTCTAAAGTTCCAGAATCATGTCATGTACCACCTGCAGGGTGTATTGCTCCACAGTTTGAGACTTGTGGGCTATGTTATTAAGCATATTTGGTTGTTTATGTGCCAAGATCAGTTTCCTTCATGGTGTGGTCTCTCTTTTTATCCTTGGTTTGTTTGTTTTGAGAGCGAGGCCTGCTGGGAAGAAGCGTTGTGGCAGCATTTGTTCAGCTGTGCCACTGTAGGATCATATAGCTTTGGCTGTGATCCTCTTCGGGATGGCAGGAACCCCTTTCTGGGAGTGGGCTTCAATTTCAAACCCCTCAGCACATTGCCTTGCAATTGTTTCCTATTGCAATCTATTGTGGCAAAATGAACAAGAGTCGGTTTTTTTGTTGGCCCCGCACAATGTTGGTCGGTTTCAGTCAGCGTGGCAACAGTTCGATCTTGTATTCAGTGCCACAGTCAATCCTAAAAAGCTGTTAACACTGCTCTCCTTTTTTTTTTTTTTTTTTTTTTTTTTTTTTTTTTACCCAAACATATGAAGATGGCAATGGCATAGAGCTAGTCCATTGTCTCTTGGGTGTATAGACTTACCGGCACCATAGTACAACAACTAGCTCCAAAGAGCAGCACTGTTGCAGGCGACCTAGGATGACATTGTTCTGTCAAACAGATTGTCCTGCATGCAGAAATGCTTGGATAAGAGAGTTTCTGAAATGTTTTCCTGCTGAGCTTGCATTCAGAATGTGTCCCTTTTAAGCAAAATCTGATTTAAATGTATTTCAAATCACAAGTGTGTTCAAAAAATCTTTTTAAAAGAAATGCCCAAAAATTTACATCTTGACTCCAAACATTATTGCACTGGCATGTATTCAAACAACCTTGAGATGCTTTTGGTTTTTGATATTGGGAAATCTGCAGATTTGCTACAAGCAAAAGTCACAGATCTAAGTTTTTTTTTTTTTTTTCTCATTCCCCCTGTAAGCAGTGGACTTCAATTAATGTGACTGACTAGAAAAGCCAGGGTCACAGTGACATGATAAATTCTGACTGTTTTTGCTCTGAACCTCTAGACCAACTGCTGATAACACACACATTTGACTGTGAGGGTCATTCTCCTATCGCACACACAAAATGCTAACTCAGAAAAACTAAAAGGCCAGCAGACTGCCAAACAAAATCATTGCTTTCATGAACAAGTCCTTTAAAATAGTAATAAAAACATAGGTTTACTTTTGAGCTTCCCTAACTACTGTTAGAGTGAAAAGTACTCAGAAAAACTCTCTCTCTGATGCTTTTTTCAATTCCATATATGCTGTGATGTCAAAAAGCCTTCGATGTTGTTCAAACTTCAGAGAGAAAATTGGCTAGCAGAAAAAGAAAAAGACAAACTTGCAACACTCCCAGCCTACGCAAGTCTGTAAACTGAGTGATCTGCCATATGCAGATTTGACATAGATCAATAAAACTAGACATGTGTCCTTAAAAATTCACCACACAAGCAACTGGCATTCCAGATCTTCTCAAATACAAGATGTGAATCTATGTTTCTGCTCATCAAGAGTCTGTGTGGAAATTATTTCTAGTAACATAGCAACCACAGCAGACAAAGACCTGCAAATTAAGCCAGAAATTTGCATTTTGGACTCACAAAAGCAAGGTGCCTGACATTTTCCTTTAAATGAAGCAAACATTGCCACAGTGCACATTCTGTATCCCATAATAAATATGAATGCATATATACATAAATTATATAATATGTGTAAATGTCAATGTGCAAGTGTGTTTTTATAAAAACATCTGCCGCTCTTATTCTCTCTCTCTCATTCTCATATGTCTGAAACTAATTTATGCAATTGTGATTTAATCAATGTAATTAATTTGATTAAGAGATCTGACAGCCATGACATAAACTCAAATAAGCATTATTTATATATATTTTTATTATTTTATATGTTAAAAATGAACTATAAATATGTAAATAGATACATTTTATATTATCATATCAGTGTTAACTAAAAGTACAATTATTTTTGTTAACAGAAATAATGACAGACAATGAGAAATGTTGCCTTGGCAAGTAAATAATTGTAATTTAATCAATGTTATTAATTGATTAAATGTTTTTATCAATTGACAGGTGTGATATACATTATAATATGCATTATTATATATTAAAATTAATTTGATAAAGATATTCATATATGAATTTGCTATGAATGTTTCAGTGTTGTTAACTAAAAGTAAAACTGAAATAATGAACACATATGAGAAAAGTTGCATTGCCAATGTATATAATTTTAATTTAATCAAGGTCATTTTTTGATTAAATGTTCTGATCAATTGACAGATGTGATATACATTGCAATATGCATTATCATATTTTCAATATTAAAAAAAACATATATTTTTAATAAAAATCATATATGCATTTATCACAAACATGTCTGTGCCTATTAAGCTGAAATAATGCATGCAAATAGAAAAGTTGTATTTGACAATGTATTAAATTGGAACATTTAAAGAGGTCATATGATGTTGATAATATATATTATAATATATATATATATATATATATATATATAATATATAATATATATATATATATATATATATATATAATATATGCGGTTGCATCGCGCCACGTAAACATAAAACCATGTCTGCATTTTTGATCAGAGAAACGACAAACAACAAGCACTACTCTACACCAGCGGTCCACAATTCCAGTCCTCACACCCCCCAGCTCTGCATATTTTGCATGTCTCTCTTTGTTAACACACCTGATTCTCGTTAGAAGTGAGCTCCGTGCATGAACATTGACATGGTCCCTACACAGTGTTCATTGCTCCCTACTCCCTGAGCAGGGGAAATCTGTTGAATTTCACCTCACTACTTCGGAACATTCATTCATGGATTTGCGCTGTGCGTTTTTACACACGGACAAGTGTGACATCATATAACTCTGTAAATAAATACAATTTAAATTCACGTCTTGCACACTTCAATGCACTTTGAATGGAATATATTCGTTTGCTTCGAACTGGAATCATGGCGGAATATCCTGTGATGTCCACTTCACAGGGCACTTAGGTTCGAAAATAACAAAGGACTGAAGCCATGAGAGAAACATACAAAATGTGCAGAGCAGGGGGCGTGAGGACTGGAATTGACATCCGGTGCACTACACTGCTCAAAACTCGCGTTTGAATCATCAGTGGCAAATCCTTTACAAATGTAAATGTATTTACAGTCTGTGAGTCATTGTAGTCTTCTCTCACAGGATCAGGAAACAGTCCTCCATATAATGTGCTGCACACATCTGCATATTTGGGTTGAACTGTTCTGGAACAGTGTTGTAAATACAACTTAACCACTGATTTCTAGTTGTGTCCACTTTTGGAAGGCCAAACAAAGTATTTTTCGCTTTCACAACTAAAACACAGCGTCTCCACAACATGGCGCCAGCCGCAACAGCAAGAATCAAAGGTTACGCCTTCTTTCTTTGTGTGAACATTTGGGGCGGCATTATGTAAATATTCCCACATCGTGACGTAGACATGTGGGGGCATGTTTAAATGAGGCGTTTTGGGGGGCGTGGACGAGTCTTAACTTTTATAAAGAAAATCTCTTTGGGTTTGAGACTTTAGTCTTTGCAACTTTACAGATTTTCTTTATGCACCAAGAGCTTGTAACACTCCAAAGAGAAAGGAAAAAAAATAAATTGCATCATATGACCCCTTTAATGTAATTTGATTAAATGATTTGATAAATTTACATACTTGATATATTACAATTATCATAATTTTATATACTAAAATATTTGATAAAAAAAAAAAAAAATTGTGTATACATTTATTATGAACATAGTGTTGTAATAGTTACAATAAAACTATTACAATTGTTTTAATAAACTGAAATAAAGCTGTCAATGAATGAGCATTAGAAATGGTCCCTTTACAACTACTTGAAAAAAAAAAAATATTAAGTACTAAAATTACTAAAACTAAACCTGAAATAAAAGTAAAGTTAAATAAAACTACGAAAAAAACTAAAGATGTCAAAAGCACATAACAAAACTATTAAAACTTTAACTAAACTCAAAATGAAAACTGAAAGTATAAAAAGGCTTATTAAACATTATATATATGTATATATATGTAAGTGTGTGCAGTTGAGCTTCCGTTCATGGAGAAGCCTGTGCAACACCAACACACACACACACACACACACACACACACACACAGAGAGAGACACAGGGGTCTTGTGTATATACAGCTTTTTGGCTGAAAAATAACCAAAAGCTAAAGGAACTAAAAAGATGCCTTTACTGGCTTGTGGGGGAGGATGTGAAACAGTAAAGGAAAACTTTTCAAGGGACGGGCCAAAAATGAGCTGCTCTGAGGGAATATCGTGGTACTGATGTTTATAGGGAACACCAGTAGAAGTACTAATATGTTTTTTGCACGTAGTGAACAAGCCTTTTATATCACTCATCTCTGTGCTGCCATCTTTAATCATAAAAAAGACTACTATAGTAGCATGTTCAGTGTGTTATTTTATATTAACAGAAGAGCAGCTTTTGCTATGCCTACCTGCAGTAAATGTTATGTATACAGTTCTGTAAAATGTGATTACTCATAACAAACACATTCCATATTTTCTTTTAAGAACTGTTCCAAGAAAAACGTGTCTTGTATTCTATTACTACAACTAATTTGTTCATCTTTTACCAAAGCCCACCGCAGAAGACGACGCATTTTGCCCTTAGGGAAGGAATTAGTAAAACCTTGCTCTGCCATTCCAGCACCATGAAGTATATCATTTGATTCCCCGTCACATTTTTTTTTTTTTTTTAAATGAAAGGATCTCAGCCTATTCAGAAGAAATATGCCACACAGTCCCTAAAATTGTGAATGTTACTGCTGCCAAGTCACCCACATATGTATAAATGTGCTCTAATCCATTTCAGGTTTATACCTCCATTTGCATTGTGCCCGGGCCTTAGCAACACAACAGAAACAATATTTTAAATCGTTATCACATGTTTAAGCAGGTTTTAAGGGCTTTGTAAGCTGGCAAGTGGGTGTTTGAGTGATTGAGAGACAATATGAGTAACAATCAAACGCATCTCACGTTAACAGAGGCTGAAGTCAAGAGCTGATCCTGTAATTCAGTTACTTTGTTTTGAAGAACTGAATTGAAGAAACAATAAGAAGGTTGAGATGGCTGTTATTTAGTGCATCATTGTGTGTATTAAAATAATGTTTTATTTATATATATACTGCAATACATTTTATATAAAATGATATATTGTGATTATATACTATATAGATTATATATATACATATATATATATATATATATAGATTATATATATATATATATATATATATATATATATATATATATTACTATATATATATATATTATATATATATTATTGAATGCAGTGTGCAATTTCAATTGAGATCTATCATTTCAGTTTTGGAAAAAAAAGATCAAGAGGCTCACTGGCTTATGTCAGACATGTCTGAGGTTCTTTGAGGCCGTCATGTGTCTGGGAAGCAGGTACACACACTGACGCAAGGCAAAGACAGAACATTCTATACATAGCAAAAAACTATTCATAATATACATACTCTTTTTGGATAGCATTGAAAACTTATGCAGTTATAATTTAGAAATTTTAAATACTAAATTAATTTAATTTAAAATGTTAAAACTTCAACCCTTGATAAAGAAACAGAGTAGAAGAGAGACACCATGTATACCATTCAAAAGTGTTTGGGATCAGTATGATATAGAAATAAACGACTTATTTTACATAGGACACATTAATTTGATCAAAGGTGATAGCAAATAATTTTACGTTGTTACAAATAATTTTATATTTCAAATAAATGTTTTTCTTTTAAAACTTTGCATTTATCAAAGGGTCCCTAAACAAATCCACAAAAATAAGCAGCAAAAAACACTTAAACATTGTAAATAAAATAATGATAGTAATAATAATAATAATAATAATAATAAATAGTTTATTGAGCAACACATTATCACATTAGAATGCTTTCCAAAGAATCAAATGAAACTGAAATCATGCTGAAAACTAAAATATATTAAAATAAAAAGCAGTTATCTGAAATTGTAATATTTCACAATATTACAGTATTTTTATAAATGTTATACTCCTTTCTTCTTCTTTTTAACCTAAACTTAATCTGAACCAAACTTTTGAATGCCATCTTTTTTAATACATTGTAAGTAAATAAATAAAATGTGTTTGTGTGTGTGTGTGTATGTATATACTATATATATATATATATATAGATATATATATATATATATATATATATACACACACACACACATACACACAGTATTAAATTAACCATAAATGTTTTCATTGTCTGTCCTTCATAAACGTGTAATTAAATCAAAATAAAAAAAAAAGTTTAATAAACATAAAACTTTAATAAACAAATGAAGACAAAACACAAAATGGAAGTAAAAGTGGGCAGCCCCTCACGGACGACACGCCACATAAAAACATAATAAACAACAACATAAAATCCAGGGCCTGGTCCTCTCTCGTCCTTTACTGTCGTACTTTTATCCTTCCGGGGCTCCTCCGTGGTACTCGAGACCAGTGAGTGACGCAGGTGTCGCTCATCATCATTAACTCCACCATCCTCGCTCCGTTCCCACGGCTCTCGGCCCCGCCCTACTCAGCACAGTATATAATAACTATTTTAATGGCTTTTCAATATTATACTATTTCATCATATGGAATTACATTAATAATGAAATACACACCCTAGTACGAGAGTACTAGTATCCCATAGTGCACCACAGTGCTACATTTAGCACTGCCAAAATACACAAACTTGAATTATACCCCTATTTTTAATTCATAAATCAGTGGAAGATCAGTTTGGCAGTGGACGTTAATATTGTAATATTGTAATACTGAATACTGAACAAAAAAAAAATGTCCCTGGTTTTCATTTCAGAAATCTGGTCACCTTATAATGAGTTATGAATTGGGCTGTATTGTGGTGCTTTCACTGGCATTGTGATTAAAGCAATTATCACCTGACTGCTGAACCAAGTCCTGCTTGGCCCATCAGTCTGTATCCCAGTCAAGGCAGGTCACCTCTTTCAAGGTCACAGAGGGCTGGCCAGTGAGTAATGGTGCAATTGGCCTTTCTGCTGCATGAGTGGAAATGCTGAGCTACATTCTGCACAAAAAAAAAAAAAAATGGCTGCACTGACAAGACCAAAAGGACATAGTTGCTAGGACGTGGACAAGTGTGTGTGTGTGTGTGTGAGCTTGAGTTACCTGAAACTGCTCAGTTTGTAATTAAACGCTGTCAAAAACGCTTTTATTTTCACCAGGAATTAGCATAAGAGATTAGCCTGTTAAGAAGAGTGCACAATTGTTTTCTCTAGCCGGCAGCCAAGATAAACCCGGCCGAGGAGAGTGACGGCTTCCTGTCGCCCTGGCGATCGGGGCAGAGTTTGGCTCAACTGGACGCTTCTCGTGTTCCACGCCGGAGGAATAATAACAATGACTTTCTGCCCATGTCACTTAAAGCGGCGTGATTAGAGCTGAGAAGAGCTGCGCTGGTGTCAGCAGTGCGGTTATGCCTGTAGGGCTGCAAGTGTGAGAGTTTGTGTGTCTGTGTACAGAACGAATAAAGGGCCCCATTGATAAGAACAAGTTCTTCTTGTTAACCTATCAGTTCAGTTGGCCTGAAGCCAGCGCAGGCATTCTCAAGGCATGTTCTCACACCGAGAGCGCTTCGGCTACTCAAACATTGCTGCTCGCATCTTTGTGGCCTATCATGCACTGCCGTCCAACACGTCACGAGAGAGAGAGAGAGAGAGAGAGAGAGGATAACCAGAGATTTAAAAAACTGAACTTGTTACATGGTTTAAAATAAGCAAGAGGATTTTTTTTTCATTCCTTACATTGTTTTTGTTTCTGTTGTAGGGTTTTCTCACAGCAACAACATAGTCTGTATGTGTTGCGCTCCAAGTATCTGTTTTTACTGTGGTTAACACAGAGAGTGGCAGGGAATTTTGAGAGAACAGCACCATTAAATCTCTCTCTACAAACCACCTAATTAATCTCTCCACAATGGCCTTCTGGTGAAGAAAGTTTTAACCAGATTTGAAAAACCAGAGTTTGAATTCATGTCACATCAGCCAATTCCCTTTATTAAATTCAGCTCTTGTTGATGCCTTCATATGTTTTAGTGGATAAACTCATTCATATATAAAGAAATGCTAAGTAGGATCAAGTAACTTGAAAGGTGATGATTAGTCTGAATGTTTTAATTACACATTCAAAAAGTGCAGGTAACACTTTCA
The DNA here is from genome assembly GCF_018340385.1 of Cyprinus carpio. NCBI lineage: Eukaryota > Metazoa > Chordata > Actinopteri > Cypriniformes > Cyprinidae > Cyprinus > Cyprinus carpio. Next base: position 8,543,802 of record NC_056591.1, read on the forward strand.
TCCATTATCTTTCAGCATTATTAAACATTTCTAATTAATTAGCATTTTCTAACCCACGCTATGTTTCTGTGCTAAATATGAGAGAAGGAAATCTGGTGATGACTGATTTAAGTTTAAGCAAGTCTACGGTCGTTGTTTATAGCATTTTCTTTAAATTAACCTCCATTATCACTGGCAAGTAAAAATACACACGGAATGGTGTAATGTATTATGGTATTCCCAAAGTGTTGTAGAGGAACTCTGATGTGACCAAACCCGAAGCATTTAACATTTTCTAGAAGTTCAAAGAAAGCCACATGATAACAGAGTCCCTTTGGGCAAACCGCAAGACGGAAAATATCAAGAGCAATACATCTATGCATGCTTGAAACAAAGAAATCAGGCCCTTTGCCAAAGGCGTAAATGTTTCAGATCTCGAAACAGATATGGAAACCCAACTCCACTGTGAAGATTGGTAGCATTCCACAATGTAAGCCAATGCCTTTGGTAATTACATAAAGTTAGAAAGGAATAAAATATATTGAATGTTGCTCTGTAGGCAATGTCGTTCTAGTCTTAGCACTGGAGTCGTGACCTCAACTACTCGCTGAAGTAATGATCACAGAATAACATACTACATGAACTATGTCAGTTTGGTAAGAAATCTAGCAGGAGAATAAATATACTATAAATGTAAATCATTGGTTTTCCTGTGCCAAGTAATGTCTCGCAAAGGTCTGATTGCCAAAATGACACATATCGTTCAAATGCGAAATATCATGGCAGAGAGCTGGTCAAGATTTGTTGTATCATAATTCAGTAATTGATATTTATGTCAGTGCAGTGGGAAAATCTTAAAAAGAAGAGGAAAACTGGTTTCATCTGAAAAAAATCAGGTTAAATTAATATTATTTGTTCCACTGTGTAACAATTTTTTATGCCTAATAATTTGATTCAATCAGATAACATTCATGTAACATTTCATAGAGCCTCATGCTGTTCATTGCATACAGCGGCCCTGAAAAGTATTTAGACACTTAAAAAATGTATGAAGGTCTTCACAATAAATATCACATTACAAGAGGAGTTGGTGAAAAATAGCAAGCACACACACACACACACACACACACACACACACACACACACACACAGTATTTATTTATTTATTTATTTTATGCATTGAAATCCATTGCATGTGTGGCTGAAGTTTGCTAATATTTTGTGAGCCACTAAGTATTTAAATGTAGTTGTGTGTATGTGTGAAGATCTAATGGATTTATTCAGTTCTCCATCAGCGCTTTAATAAAGTCTATCTTAGCGTTCATCCTGACCCTTAGGTTTCACTGGTTTCACTCTGAATAGTATGAACACGAGGTTGTGATATCTTTGTCTTGAGTCGCGGTGACATGAGGAAATGTACGCTGCAGTCCAGCTCTTTGGAACGTCGTAATTTATATGAGGTGCCACCGTCTGAAGGGGAGAGAAAAAAAAAAAAAAATGTGTAAATGGAGAACGCAAGGCATGAATTATACAAAGGGCCCAGACACACACTGGCCCACCTTGGTCCCCTTTATTTTTTCCCTGTTCCTTTCCTTTCTTATTTTGAGAGGTAGCTAGCTAGCGAATGCACAAACATCCCTTTGTGCAGTTGTTAGAAAAGAACAGAGGTCATTTCGGTTTCTCTGGAGTGTAGGGCGATTAGCAATATGTCATTTGTGTGTCATGCCTCAGTTGTTCTGAGCGGGCACTGGAGCTACTAAAAAAAGACAGAAAAGATGAGGGAAGAAAGAGTTTGTCAGAGGACCAACATGCCTCTGAGGTGCTATGCCACAGGAGGGGCAGATCGATGCCATAAATCAATAAACTTTACATCATCACTCGCTGTGGCCCCCCCAGTGAGGATCATAACATAACCACACTTCCCCGTCATACCCAGTGTGCTTTTAACACCAGTATTTACATATCCCAGCATTCTTAGTGAGTCTCGCTGGGCGATATCTGAGACACCTCTTTAAAAGCTTGGCTCTCTGTGCGTGGAACAGAAGAGAAGTAAACTGTTTTGTCTGCTAAACCGCAGGGAGCAGATGGAGGTACAGATTGGGAGATGAAGGGGTTTTTTTGCCTGAGGCAAAGCCACATGAGGGAAAAAATGTTATTTGAGGATATTTCTTACATTTTTACAGATGAGGGCAGCGATAGCGGCAGATCGTAAACAAACAATCCTGTAAGGACGTGCAGCAAAATAGCCACCTCCAAAAACCAGAACGTCTTAATCTCGACCGAATCGGCATCCGTATCAAGGCCAAAGGAAGTATTTGGGCAATTTGTAAAGTGTAAAGAACAAAACAGTCAGAGGGCTGACGAAAAAGAGACTTGTACTGTCTGACTGGATCAAGCTGTGTAAACAGTTCCCGCATTCATATCCTGTTGAGACACTTTCAATCATTGTAAACAATGGCAGCGTAAACACGAAGCAATTACCGTTAAAAGTGGAACATAAACTCCGCGACAGTGGTTAGATTCAGCACATAAACACTAACTTGGATGATGGGAGTGCCTGAAGCATTAAACCCAAATCAGACATGGCTTTCAGGTGTGAAATTGAAATTTGAAAAGATGTAATCTGAGATTAAAATAATTATTATCCTGCCAAAGAGAATTTTAGTGTGGATGGTTATCAGAAGGGCCAAGTGGCAGTTAGTCATCTAAACAGGTTCTTAAGGGCTTTAAAACAGTTATTTCATCTTTACAGCATAATATGAAAGCCAGTTACCCAAAACACGAACTGAGAAAATAAAACACTTATGTTCAGCTAAAGCTAGAGTTTGCCTTATTTAAAACATAATGGAAGGTAATGAGCTGGAATAATGAGCTGGATACACACATATACATGCATACACATACAGTACAATATATCTAAAGGGGCTATTACAAAGTGTGAATTTGAGTTTAAAAATGAAAGATGTGGGTCAGCGTGGAATTAAAAAAATATGATCTAAGGATGCATTTTTAGAATGCAAAAGACATGGGTGCAGCGGTCAAACATTTCCGTCTAGTTCATGTTTACATAGACAAACAATGGAAAAACAAAATGTAATGTAAAATGTGTTCTGCAAGAACAGCCCCTTGTTTGATTGGTTATCAAAAGTGTAGATATTTGGTAGGTCATCCAGCGCGGCTGCAGCTAATAGCGAGTGAAATACTGCTATTATATTGCAATTCAATAAACAATTAAGTTAATATGTGGGTAACTTATATTTTAGACTCAATATTACATCAATATTTTGCTTTGCAAAAGAGTTTCAAATGAATCAGTGTTTATGAGTGAATCAGATGAATGATTCTACAATTCTATACTGTTTAATTTCTGAGATTCAGTGGCTTTGAATGAATCAGTTAAGTGAATGATTTAATGGC
>NC_056591.1:8552197-8589697 GCF_018340385.1 Cyprinus carpio
TTTAAAAGTACTATTAATATATATTTTCTTTAAATATATGAGCTTACTTTACATATTTTTTTTTCTTCATACAATTTATAATTATCTAAAATCAAATTAAATAAACAAAATAACAATGGTGTCAAAAGTATTCATATCATTACTCAAGTAGAAGTATAAATACTAGGGTTTAAAAAGACTTTTGTAGAAGTTGAAGTATCAACTCAAGCTTTTTACTCAAGTAAAAGTGTAAAAGTACTGGTTTCAAAACTACTTAAAGTATAAAAGTAAAAGTAATGTAGGGAAAAAAAATGCCATAAAGAACAAAAGCTTAGGTCGCGCCACTACCCCACCTCCTCAAAAAAACATTTTTCTAAAAATTTGGGATGCACTAGGCTACCTGTTTCAGCCGCATATATGCCCATTGAAAATGAACGCACTTTAGTACAATGCAAATACATTAAAGAACTAGAGAGTATGATGACTAGTGCCTATAAGTATTGTAATGGTGCAAAAAGTCAAACTTCAGAAGCATGTCATCAATAACCTTTAATGGAATGTAAATGTATATCCAAGCTTAGCTGCAGGAATCTGCGAGGCCAATGGACAAGAAAACTGGTGTACCCAGGGCAGGCTTAGTAACAATTACCCTTGTATGGTTGTCTATATACAATAAACATTAGTGCTGTCAAAATGAATGATTAATCCAAGTGATTAATCAAAAAATAAAAATGAAAAATAACTCATAATCCTGATACCTTCTTGACTGATACCTTCCTGTATTCGCTATATACGTCTGCTATAGGGCTGTCAAAATGGCTGAAAATACTAAATTCGAGTTTTTTACTTATGTATTATCAAAATTCGAATTATATTCAAATTTAAAATGCATAATTTCAGTTAGGGTGAAGAGAAGCTTTTGGCTTTTCTCCTGAGGTCACAAGAGGGCGCATCGAGCAAAATATTACTAATGTACGTTTATTAAAGCATTAGAATACACGACTGTTAAGTGAATAATATTTAAAATAATGTTTATAAACCAATTATAATTAAGTTCCTTAAAACAACTATAAACAAAACAGCATCATGTATGCATGCATAGTTTAATACAAAGCGCGCGGAAATACCAATCACACAATACATTTTTTATTTAAAAACATGAGAGGCAGTGGGATGGGGAAAAAACCCACCATAAATTCTTGAGATATGTTTGTTTAAAAAGTTTGAACGAGGGGGATAACGAGTTACAAAGTTGGTATCACAACATTGTCAATTGCGTTGTCAATCGCAAAACGCTAATTTATTCAAACGTCTCGCTAACCGAACTACCTACAGTAGTCTTAATTATCGGAGGAAGAAGAGAAACAAGCACCCATTTGATAAATCAGCCAGTAGTAAGAAATAATATCTTTTAAGAAATATATTTTTTGATAAACGACACCCAAACACTTGTGCTATGTCCTTGCTGGAGTGTGATGTGATTTGTGTCATGTGCAGGTGTGATGGATCACGTACAAACCAATAGGGTGTCGGAATGTTTCTCATCCAACCACAATCAAATTCACTTCATCCGGATGGCGCGATTTATATGGATAGGTTTTTATTTATTTATTTTTTGAATGAAAACAAAACGAAATGAAATAGGAGTAACGAGGCTATTTTTAAAATGTAAGGAGTAGAAAGTACAGATAATTGCGTGAAAATGTAAGGAGTAAAAGTAAACAAGTCGGCTGAAAAAATAATTACTCCAGTAAAGTATAGATACCCAAAATTTCTACTTAAGTAAGCAAAAGAAATATAAAAAATACGTCACTTTACACCTCATCAAAATATATAATTATCTGTATTCAAATGGTATAAACATGGGCAGGGCTTAAACCAGAAAAGTGCTAAAACTCTATGAAAGCCCCATTTATACAGTAACTATTGGGCATTTTTAGTTCTTGCAATTATGCCTTGCATAACTCTTAAAATTAGTAATTCTTTTATACTACAACTTTTATGCAAATAATGCCATTGCATGTAAAATAAATGCTTGTGGTTAGTCGGAATTGCAATTCACCTCAGTGAGTCAATTCTTCTGAATCAATTTTGAATCAAAAAAAGATTCTTTAAAATTTGACATATGATGGTATTTTTGGCCCGCAATAGCGGGAATGGGAGTCTTTGAATAATTTACTCACCCGTTCATAACAAAAACAGTCATTTATGACAGAAACAAGTCTTAATATTATTTAATCAAATATATGTGTGGCTTCAAAAGAGTGTTTAAGTATCCTACACATGGCAATAAAACAGTTTGTTCACAAAAGATTTGTTAAAAAAAAAAAAAAAAAAGCTAGTCAATTTTTACTCTCAACGATTTTGGATTTCTGAGACATGCACACACACACACAAAAAAGATGAAAATGTAGCTATTCAATTTCAACTTGAAATTGACATTGTGAGAATTTAATTCATTTGTTTATTTAATATTGTATTTATTAAACAAACCCCTAGGTGCTTTCAGCCACAAAGCGTTAATGTGGTCTCATTAAATATTTAGCATTTAAAAGTCCTTGATACTGACACGCTGCAGTAGAGGTAGTAAAAAAGTCTAAAATCACTTCAAATGTAACCATATTATAGTATGACGTAGGTGGTCTTAAGAAAAAAAAGATCTGTGCAATTTTCACAGTGTGCCGGGGAATATAAATTGCACAAGTTTTGGTAGCAGCCCATTGAACACTTCAGGACTAGTAAAAGTCTTATGGTGCAATAGATCTGCATTTGTTTATTTGAGTGTCTGGCTGCTGAAGGGCCATTTGGGTTCATTAAAAAAGCAATACGAAAATAAAAGAAATTCCTACACTTGCATAAAAGGAGCTGTAAATTGTGCTTATGCCACTTGTATTGTACTGAGTATTATGAAAACTGAAAGGCATGACCGGATACTTCAGAAATTCCTTTTACTGTGTGAGTTTTTTACTATCCATTGTGGTAATGTAGAGCTGGGTGTCCTCATACTGATGTACAACATACAGAACAAGAGAGCAGAATATTGTGAACACAAATTCTTGTATTAGCAAGGATACTAACCACTAAATATCTGATTCAGTTATATGGAAAATGATAATGTGGCCGCCCATTTACCCAGTGTTTATCAACAACTTCACAACTTGACCTTCATCTCCATTGACTTGAGAAACTTAAGGCCCATTCACACCAATAACAATAACTATATTATTGTGTCCACACCCACACACAACCCAATACCTTTTGTTAATATTATATTAGGTCATTTGTCACTTTAAATGCTTAAATTAATTACTGATTGGCTGTAAATGTTTTATCAACATTTGAAAAAAAAAAAAAAATGTTCCTGAGTGTGATGACAATATATATATATATATATATATATATATATATATATTATATATAATATATATATATATATCTTCTGTGTTACTATCATTGTAGATGTGGTGTGGATGTCTCTGTTGTCAAAGAATCAGAATGATTATTAAAAATGTATAGCATTTATGCATTTCAGGAAAACAAAAACTATTGTGAAGAATGTTGAACCATTTTTGAATTTACAATAAAAGTCTTTTTGTATGTACACAACCTTTGTTTTTAAGATTGCACAGGTTTGTATGACGATAATTGGGCAATTGGTTTTGATTGAATGTTTGAATGAACACAAAATATAGGATACATGATTTTTTTTTTTTTTTTTTTTTTTTTCTTCATATAGGCCTATTTCAAGTTTTTTTTCGGTGCATTATGGACTTTTTAGGGCTGATTGCCTGGGGAGGTTACTTATTATAGAAACCAGGCAGGCCAATTGAGACACCAGGTCAGTGATTCCATGTAAAATATGGCAGCCCAAATATTTCATTTACTTCCATTCTGCATATTTTTTTGGGGTTCCAGTATATAATTCATTGTCTGTATGGCAAAAGGATTTTATGTTTGAAATGAAATTTTTTGTGGACTGAGAAAGGACAAAAGCAGTCAATCACTGACATTTAGAAGATAAAAATACATAAAAAAAGACATCTGGAAAGTCACTAAAAGGGCTCTTCGCAACATGATACGATGGAACTCGGATACTAGGATCAATTTATTTTCAATCAGGAGGGAGACACTCTCATTTCTCAATGTTCAACGATTATAATGATCTGATTAAAATATGTCATTTTATCTAACGATTGCAAATTGATTGCCAAATCACCCGGGTCCTAATAAGTGTGTGGAGTTTTGCCTCCGACTGGATATACTGTAGGCCGACATCAAGCTGTCCCTTCACTGTTAGTCGGCTTCTATTTAAATATCATGTCGCGTTTACAGTAATCTGACCCTAATTAAAATGTATAGTCTGACAGAGTGCAGTATCGGCACATTCTGTGCATCTTTCATGCCAGTGAGTGAATAGTTAATGAACATTACTCTGCCTTGAGCTTTGGAGAGAGGGAGAGGGAAGCTGTGTCTTAAAAAATGCTTCCTTCGCTGACAGTAAGCCTATATGGAAGTAGGAAGGCAACAAGGCACAGAAGTATACAGTATACATACACATTTTGTTAAATATTGATTGGATATTGCTTGCTAAGATCGGTGGTAAAAGTGGTGCCTGAAGGAATGGTTGAAAGGAGTAAATCAATAAATGAATGCATTTCAACTCATGACTGAGAAATAAGCATTGCAGTCTCTGAATATTTGCTTGGAGATCTCTTAAAGCTGACTTTTTGTTGTACGTTATCAGACATGACATTATTGGAAGACTGTCATGAAGGCAGCTACCTTAGAAGGTGCTTTCATACAAACACGCTGCCTGTCAAGTCAATGACTAAAACTGGGTAGCAAGACAGCTGTCTTTGGTTTTCAGGAAGAAACCAGAAAGCGAGATTCCCTTAAGTTTGCCTCAACACTGGATAAATCCAGATAAAATTATTATTACTGTGTGAATCAGAGACTGCAAATAAATGTCCAAATTTATGATAGGAAGGCAATGGCAGGGTAAAATGAAGACTAATCTAGGTGTGTGCTGGGGGGGATTAAGAACTTTTGAATCATTTAAAAGCTCAGCTCAATTCATTCGTTATATTGGAAATTGCTGCTTCTTTCATGAATGCTCCATGTTCAAATTTTCAGTGAGAAACGACTTAAATTTTGACTCTTATCTTTCTACTTTCATGATATTTTTTAAGAATCGAAAGAAGGTAATTTAAAAATTTTATCTAAAAATTCTTACTTTTTCCCTCACAACTATAAGTTTATTTGCACACAATTCCAATTTATATTATCGATAGATATATATATATTATAGATCTATATATATTAGATATATCATAGAATATATATATAGATAATAAAATTGGAATTAATAAATATATATATTAATTAATAAATTAAGTTATTAATTTCTGAGGTGTAAACAGAATTCTGATAAAAAGATTGAGAAGTTCATATAGAAATGCACAATTGAAAATTTTTTATTTAGTTTTATGTTTTCTCAGACTTGTTTCTATATTGCAATTGTGCGGTTATTAATTGCTAGATGTAAAGAAAGAGAGAGATAAACAAGTTTATAAACCGAGCAGCTGTGAGAAATACATTTAGGCAACTGCAAGAAATGAATGAATGATGAAAACATTTTGTATTTTGTGGCAGAAAAAAAAAAAAAAAAAAAATCCTTCCTAATATCGTTACAGACTTCGGTTTGGCTCCACACACAGCAAGAAAGTAAAGCAAGTTGGATTCCGAACGACATAAGGCTGGCACAAATACAGTGAGTAAAATACATTTTTCAATTTTTTTTTATGAACCATCCCTTGGGAAACTAGGCTATAGGCTATGCTTTTTGAATAATAGGCTTATGGCGAATAGTGTTGTGGCATAATTTCACTTTCTAATATTGGCATAAAACATATTTTGCTCCCAAAAAGCGAGCTCTGATCCCTAAAAACAGAGATGGGGAAGTTAAAATGTAAGTGTCATTCCACCCCACCCTGTTTTTAACGTCTTCCTCAGGACAGTGTGGGAGGAGGATAGAGAGATAGAGAGAGAGAGAGGAGAGAGAGAGAGAGAGAGAGAGAGAAGAAGAGAGAGAGAAGGGTGAGGGGTGAACCGATCATTACCAGCGCATTTTTGCTCCTGTAAAACATCTCTCGGAGATCAATCGGCGAAACGACTCTTAGATTTTCGCCTTTTTTACACGAATATGATGATAATGATACGCGGCGACGGTGGGAAATGTAATATTTGGGGCCTTTTTCTTTTTTCTTTTACTTTTTTGTTGATGTGTTATTTTATGTTTTTTTTTTTCTTTTTTTTTTCCCCCCACGGTTTACCGTCTCCTTGAAAAAAGTGGATTTTGCAAATGTGAATTTGGTGTAAATTAGAGGTTTAAAAAACGATGGCTTAAGCCTTGAGAAGAGCTTCGGTAAAAAAAAAAAAAAAAAAAAAAGTAGTGAGCGCGGACACTGAGCTCTCCAAACGGTAGTCCAGACTGCTGTCCGGAGGAGACGCGGAGCGGAGAGGAGCTGCCGGAACCCGATTTGTGAAAAAGAACAGCCTGTTACACGAGAATGGCGTGGGATCTGTACATACCAGTATATTCCACCGAGAGCATGAAGAACAAGAGCTAGGTGCAAATGTTTCTTGTGTGCTTCAAGGTATACGGATAAAATCATGTTTGTGCTAAAGTAGTCTGGATTGTATTTGGCCGAAGCACCTGCAGTGATTGAGTCCTGCTGGGACGATGTCCATGTACTCGGTTCTAAAGACTGGAACTTTTAAAGTTAAAAGGGGCACGAGAAGAGTGACTGGCGCAATTGCAGAGTTTCCAGTCATTTCGAGTCCCGATAAATATTGTGCTAGAAGTAACAAGATATAGATCGGAGGGTATTACTAAAAAAAAGCAAGTTTTTTTCTTCCGCCAAAAAACTCTGGCGTTTTCGGATGATAGCACTAAGGCCTTATCAGGCATCTTCATCATTATGCAAATAACCTATGCAGGGGGTACAATAGTGGAGAACGCAAGCCGGTGATTTTGCTGGCGTTCTCAAAATTAATTGCGTTTGCTCATATCATCGTTTCATCATTGTACCATAACTGACTACTAGCTCTCAAAGCATAGGGGATTATTCATGCACATCCAGCATCAGGAAGCTGCTCCATCGTCAGTCACATACTTATGAATAGCCGCCTCTAGAAATCGGGTGCTACGATACAAACTATTCAAGTGGTTTAGTAGGTGGGTGTCTTGCGGCATTTTGTTTCGGGTAACTTTTGTGCGAATCATGCGTTTTGGTTAAGAAGAGTTGTAGAAAAAAAAATAAAAAAAAACAGGTAGAAATTCTCTGTGGTTGTCACGAGACAGTATCCGGACAAAAAAAAAAAAACCAAAAAAAACACAAAATAAAAAAACAAAAATGATGAAAAAAATGATACATAAACATTAAAAATAAAAAATTGTATGATATATTTATATAGTATTATATATATATATATATATATAATATATAATCTATTATAGATTCTAGCTATGACAATCTAGATGTAATCTTATCAATGCAGCTACCGTGTATCGATACGATGCTTAATAGTGTTTTGCTGTAAACCTCTTTATATGCTCATGGATTATGCCCACGTTAATGTTTAGTTCAAGTATTGGCTTTGTCAGTATTCTATAAACAGTTTTTTTATTTTTTTTAATAAAGCCTGTTTTCTGAATAGCATATATAGATATTTTTAATTTTTATCCCATATTGAGTTTGAAAACTCCAATCTAGTCATAGCTTGCTTTTGTGGAAATGACACTCATTCTCAAGTTATGCCCGGCATTGATTGTCTTAACTATATTGAAACAAAGTAGATTGGTATCAGGCCACAAAAGGCAAGAAATACCATGCATAGGTGTTTCTGATAGCTCAATATAGCCAGTGCCAATATGCCATAGTACCCTGGTTAAGAAAAAAAAAAACAAAAACACCCAATATTAAAAAAAAACCTTCCCTCCAACGTGGTTGATTGAGGGGCAGGCATTTAGGCTCGTACTAATATGATATCTAGTCTATCTATCTAATACATATCAGATGATCGTATCGGAAATCCTATCGTCTGTGCATATCTATACTATCCGGATATCCTTTTTGATTAACGCGTTTCGTCACTTGCTGAAGTATAACAATACCAGTAATACAATCTGAACTGTAGATTCAGTTGGAGTTCCTGATTATGATTCGAGAGAGCCTTGATTCCTGCATCAAAAGAAAACAACTCCTTTCGCGTGAGATTGATCATTATTTATGCAGGTATGAGGGAAAGAAACTAAATTATACCCCTCCAATTTAATTTGACATGCAAGCATTATCTTCCACTAAGAAACTTTGAATGCTGTATGGGAACATGCACAATAATTCTATGACTGATAGTGACAGGGTCTGTTATCGCGCCATAATAGCTCAACAGAAAATATCGGCATACGCAAGCCATGCGACTTTGGAAAGAACCCTTTTTTTTTTTTAAAGGTAAAAACAAAAGTTACATAATCCTTGCTCAGTTTTTGTTGCATTATTTTTCTCCATGCACTTTCTTTTGGGGGGAGGGGGGGGTGTTCATTTGTTCATTTATTTTATTACTGAATAAGTTCATAAATTCAATTGCAATTCATAAGCTGTTTATATTTCAGGTCATGCACAGTGTGTGATTTAATCATTTTAATCATTTTTTAACATTTCTGAAGTGATGATATTTGGTAGTTTGTGTGAGTTTATGCAGTCAGTGGGACGTAACAAAAAAAAAAATTGAAATGTAATCCCATTTAGTGTTGCCTACTACATATTTATTTTATTTTATTTTTTATTTTATGTTTATTTTTATTGTATTGTAACTCCCTTTGAACACCACATTTGTGAATTCTACTTTCTCCTTCTTTTACTTTTGAAAATAGTTCCTCTGGACCCAAATGTCACATCTTTCTGGAAACATCATTGGGCATGATGCGCCATCAACACTTGACGCTGGCAAAGTGCTGGGAGGTGGACGATGTTGCTCCGTGCTTCAGACCATCTCATCCCGTCCAACCCCTGCTTGGAGCCCCTGCAGTGATGCGTCGAGCAGTCCCTAGCCAAAATGATCACGCGTGCCTCAGCATGGAATAAGGCTTTAAGTGGGAGAACCCATGCACTGCTATGGGAAGAGACCACCGTGCCCAGACAAGGGCTATAAATCTATCGAAATGGGAGGATTACTCCAATATCCGGGTTGTTAAATAAAAATCTGCAAATGCATGTTTACAATAATCTTTGAAAGGACTGAATGTTTGCTGGGATTTCTCAATTTTTAACCTCCGTCAAAACCTCCCGCCACCCAGCGGGGGGTAGCGTGGTTTGTGTCTTACAATTCCTTTCCCTCCCTTTATTTTTTCATTATGGAGTTTCAAGCCGATTTTTGGAATATCAAACCGATTTGTTCTTCATTTTTTTCGCTTTTGGTTTGACAAGTGTTGTTTGACTTGCAGTGCAGTTCAAGCCCGACCGTCTCCTCTTGTCCCAAGAGTGCCAGGTGTAGAACTTTGTTTTTACCTGCAATGAGAGGGGAGGGTCCTGACGTTCTGATTCCGTCTGGGGGTGCAAGAAGGGCTATACAACCCTCTTTCACCTCCACAACATCAGATCAACAATGCCGGTTTTTCCATTGGAGTACACAATGGTGAGCTCTGTGGAAACCTGGTAACGCTATATGGAAATCTAGGCTGGATGAATTGTCCCCTCAACTTCCCGCGCGAATGTTCGAGGTTGCTGCAACCTGCAGGAAAACATACATGCAGACTATATCCAGGGCATCACTGTTGCCCAGCTACCCATGCTGGAGGAACTCCATTCTGCATTACAACCATTCCAGCTCAACCGTAGGTGTAGAGGAGGGGGTTTCAGGCCGAGGAACTGGCTCAGCCTCAAGCTTTCTTTTCCTTACCCAAAAACAACCTGAGCACCATGACCGATCGGATTACTCGGCAGATCCTCAAGGAGGCTTAAGCGGTTTGGAGGAGAAATACGAGAAATTGCTACGTTGACGAGAGGTTAGCCACTTCCAGCATGTCACCTCCCTGCAGAGACTTTTGCTAGAAGGGAAACTGATGGAGGATTGATGGCCAAAACGATCCTGGAACGCGGGTTCCAAGGTACCGTTGGTCAACCTTAAAGAAAACTGTCCCTGGCAACGGAATCCCTCACTACTCCACTCACCGTTGCTACCTGGGTGCATCCCTGACCAAGCTCAACTGCAGGAAAACCAGATGGAAACCATTAAAGTGACCGCCTTTTTCAAATGGGCTTAGTAAACTGGAGAAGTTAATATCTCTAGCAAAGCTTCAGTTCTTCCCACCTGGGGGGGGTGTTCTTTTTGATGGCTTGAGAAACCTATAGGCACCTATATTGCAAGAAACAACCTCTGGCGTTTGTGATTGTTTTTTTTTTTTTTACAACATTAAGTGGGTCCATGCCATGGCTCAGGTCTCTGCCATCTGCGATCATATGTCCGCGGTTCAGGTGCAGAGTCCAGAAAGAGATGCGAGGGATGTAATTCGAGATCTCACCTTAGATGCACAATCGATGCCCACACGGGCACCGTGTTGCATCATGGCCAAACCCATTCATATCCATATAACAATGCCACCCCGCAGAACCACCACCATCACCACCACAACCACCTCCAGAACCACCCACTTCACTACCATTTCACACCACTGCTTTTACACCGCCTCTGCCAACCCAAACACACCCCCAGTCCACCATTCCCTCCCGGTCCACCTGCCTCCTACGAAGACCCTTAAAAAAATTTCCTTTAATGTGGTAATTCTACTGCATTGATGTGACTGGGAGTCTTACTCACTGTGACGGTTACAAAGTGACTTGGTCAAGCTGGGGGCCGAGTTTGATCTGAGTGAATCACCTCGAGAAAGAACAGTCCCGGGATCCCAAAGAAGAGCTTAGCTGGTCAAACTTTAGAACACCAGGTCTAATCTCGCAACGTGCATCTGCGTGTATGTTCTGGATTTCTCTATACAGTTACCAGACCAGGCGAGGATATCTATCTGTTCTGAGGCTAAGGACCAAATCACACACATTCCACCGTAACTCTGAATCTGAGCAGAGCTGCCCAGCAAGACACACACCTCCTACACTCCTATTGGCATGGAGTCGGGAAGTGGGGCAGTGTTGGTGGGCTTTAATGTGACACTTATAAGTTATGTTTTGCTGGCCACATGACCGCAAGAACTAAGCAGGTCATTCATTCTCCGTGGTCTCACGTGGTCCAGTGTGTGGGAGGGCGGGGGCAGACTGGAGGGGCCAAACGTAATCCACCGTAAGGCAGAGAGAAACAGCATCGACTACTGCGAGGCTGGCACCACAAAAGGATAACTCCATCCATGGAAATGAGCTGAAACGAGCTTTTCAGATAGTTGTCCAACCTAACAATGAGCAGCTTTTAAAAGGGGACTTCCGAATTCAGCCCATCTACACACCTAATGGAGGGAATTGACCCTCAGAAGACTGTCACCTTAGTAAAAAACCGCATAGCTTACAGAAAGCAGCAGTAATGTTACAAAGGTGGGGACTCTCTGCCACCCATGATCGCTTTTAGAGGGATGCTACAACCACTTTCTAAGAAGAAAAGTGTAGTTCAATATAATGACAAAACACGTATACAATATACATTTATAAATCAATTTCCAGGTGCAGTCACATGGTATGATACTGGGGACAAGTATGTGGAATTCCTGCTATATTTGTATTTTAGTAAATATGAGAATGTGTTGTGTTATATGTGAGACTCAAAGTGGTTTTGCTCATGGACGCTGTAGAGTGTTTTGTATTACTCGGAAGCCGCTGGCTAACATGTATAAGTGCGGTCCCAGGTTTTGCCTCTCAACCAACTTTAGATCTGGAAACCGTTCTAACCACACAACCAAAATATGCCCTTTTGTGCTGAAATACAGCTACCCCTTCACACAACAGTAGTTAGATAACACAGTGGTTCAAGAAAACCAAAACACCACCATGATTAAGCAGCAGTAGAAAAAAAAGATGCTGAGTTTTTTCTTTTCTTTCTTTTTATTTTGGGGGGGGGGTGGAAGTGCACTTTCTTAATGCAGCAGAGAGCATGAGCAATCATTCAGGAAAATGAGCTTTTGGTGGAAGTGCACATTTGAAGGAAGGGGACCACTCTTCAAACATTCTGCAGTTCACTCAAAGCAGAAGCCTACGTCAGTGAATGCGGTGGGGAAATGGTTAGAAGGGTTCCTCCTGTGCAAGCATTTTCCAGTGAATATTTGTGCATCAATTTATACCCACCAGGGGGGCAGCGTTGTCTCAATATTCAGAGATAGCAGTTTTCAAATAAACCACAGAGACTTCCCAGCCATATTAAAATTCTGACTTATAGCAGCCTAGCTATTAAAAAAAAGGTGATATAATAGCTAAAACCCCCTGTGGTAACCATGACTATCCTGAGGGAGCTCTGTAATTTGTCTCTATTAGTTCGTTAAATTATAAATTAATTGTAAACATAAGAAAACCAATCAAAAACTTCAACTTTAAGTCTGCATTTGCCTTTTTATTTTAATACTTAAATTGCCCTTTCTGCTTCTGAACATACAAGTGTTTTATGATTTTACAAATTAGGATCAGGGTGATTACAAAGAGCTCCACCTCTCATGTTTAGATTTTTGGTGCTCTCACATAGCTGCAGGCTCTCACTTTGTATAGTTTACATCCACATCATTGTCTAGCTTTTCCTTTACTGACCAAAAAACCCTTAATCATGCATAACATCAGGTGGGATGTGATGAATGGATGCTTAAACAAAAAGCCCTCTTTTCACAGAGAAGAACTGGCGCATGACAGATCTGTCTTTGAAAGAGTTTCAGCCCCTGCATGAGTGCCCTTAGGACTTTTTTTTTTATGGGCCTCAGTTTACAGGACAGAGAGCCGAGTTTGGAATTCAGGCTTGCTAGTGGAGAAGTATTTTCATGCGCCTGTACTCTAGACTTTACTTGCTTTGACAGATTTTATTTTGTGGGCCGAGTTTAAACTCCACGGCATAATCCCTGGTCCAAGAAAGGAGAAAAAACAGAGGTTATTTCACTTGGAAGGAGGTTTCTCTTAACCTTCATTGCTTCTACGACTTGGCATATTAAGGTCAGATACACGCTGGTAACTGTTTACATCACAATTTGCTTTTGGGAATTACTCAGAAGTCAAACAGATGTTGATGTATGTGACTAACAGTTGGTGCTTGGCACAGGTTAATTACCAACAAACCCACAGGTTTGTCTCAGCGAGTGGTCACAAACAAAATTCTCTCTCAAAGGAAAAAAAAGGGGCTACTACAACTTCTGTGTTGCATGAAAGTATTTCTCCTTAGCATCCCAGCAGGCTGCTCGGACCTCACCGTCCCTACATTGTCTTTGAAATCTGGAACATCCTTGGGCTCCATTTCCTCATCTGAAGGTTTTTTAACTGATGTGTACACTATTAACAATTAATTTCAAATCCTGTGGCCACCCGTAACCGTCTTTTTTAAGAACAAGACACACAAGTTCGGGGCGGTTGTCAGGACTCAGGTTCCCCGAGAGAGGGCAGTGGTTTTTTTTTTTTTTTACGGTGACGGCAGACCCAAATGAATCGCTGCCCAAAGTTAACCCGTTAGTGAGATAAATCATGTCTCGAGCCGCTCGCCGACATATTTGCACATGAGAATGAAGTAATGGCAGGCTTAGGCAGAGGAACTAATTTGTGCAACTATTCAGTCCATTATTCCCTCCACAAGGCCACAGAGCCTAGCGTGCGCGGGTTTTGCTGTGGCCGTTAACCACAAACCGGAAATGGGTTCATTCTAACCGGAACAGTTTTTTATCTCTTGCCTTAACTGTAACCCAGCAGTATGTCTTAAGTGGTTGGCACGTGAAGGATTTGACATCACTTATACAGAGATCTGTGGATTTCAGTGAGAGTAACACACTTTGAAGGCAGGACGGAATTGAACGCACCCCTTTTGACGGGCAATTGCAAACCGCAATCACCTGTGCAGACATCAACAGAAGACATTGCTCACAAGCCAGGTCTATCCGCCAGACAAAAAAATGAAATGTTATGAGGTTGGACTAACTTGCCTCACTCATGTGACGGATCAGTGTGCTTTATTTATTTTCTATGGGATAAGCTGAAAAATCACAGTAGTGGTAGTTTAAATGGATGGATTACACAAAAGGGGACTGTTGAGCAATGCCTTTGTGTCAGTTAATGCATACCCAACAGTCAACCATCCCACTCGTGAAAAAGAACCATTGATTTTGGTTTTTGGACTAATTACCTAAAGACTGGTGAGGTCAGTCTGAACAATAGAACTACCACATCAAATGTGGCGGAATCCATGGTTGGATATCTGTTGTCCCCATTATTTAATACAGACTTCAGCACATTGGCTTTCATAGTGGTTTTACATTAGGATTAAAACACACAATCTAGCTGATGTTTGAATGAATCGGTTACTGAGTGGGCCCAGTTCATTCTAATGGGAAACCTGAAAGCCAGGACAGCGTAACACACAAACACTAAAGTTTCATGTGTTTTAACTTCTGGGGTCCTTTTTTTTTTCATACTTAAGATGGGGATGGAATCTACAATTTTCTCATTTTAACGATATGGTGAATTATTTGTTTGTAAGCCTGCACGAGTAGAATTCCATGTGGGGAACCAACAAGTAACTTTTGATTGCTACAATTACAGTTCATTTCTTTGTTTGTTTCCACTAAAATGTTGTGTGGTGTCACAATGTATGTGCCTTGAAATGAACTTAACCAATGTACCGAGTCCTTGAAACCTTTAATGTTTTTGCACAAGTTGTAAATAGAGAAACCAAGTTGTTTTTAAAAAAAAATAAAATGAATAAAAATTAAAGGAGCCATCAGAATTCACCGGTGATCTTGTCCATTATAGCCAAATTCTCACTTTATTATTTTTCCGAAGATGTGTGATCCCATTTAATAAACATTGTTCCAACAACTGTTGGCTAGTGTGCCGATTACAATTTTTGTTGATTGAATGATGTTAGTTAAGACACTGGAGGTTTTACACAATCTGACTTCATAATACTGACTCAGAGTAACACTGGACGTGAAAATATGCTAACATAATGTTGACATATTAATAACAATCTAAAGGTTCGCTCTAACGGTCACAATAACGTGCACTACAACCTAAGGAGGCTGAGCCAAAATCTAGCTGTATGTAAAAAATAAGACCCACAAATCTACTTCCGTAATACACAATCTGCCGTAAACTCAATGATAGTCTATTATTACTCTTATCTATAATAGTAACATGTAGTAAGCATATTTATAATATAATAATTCCATCAAGATTCTTTACTTTTTTAAAAGTATATTTAAAAAGCGTTACATTGTAAGATATGGTCAGTGTGTTGGTATTGTCTGTTTCGTGTCTGGCGCTCAAAAATAAAATAAAAAACAAAATAATAAAAAATAGATGTGTACAGTACCAACAGACACAACTGAGAACCAGCCTGAGCAAAT
Organism: Cyprinus carpio; assembly: GCF_018340385.1. Lineage (NCBI taxonomy): Eukaryota > Metazoa > Chordata > Actinopteri > Cypriniformes > Cyprinidae > Cyprinus > Cyprinus carpio. The sequence goes on from NC_056591.1 coordinate 8,567,760, forward strand.
GACTATTTGATAAGTCGAGATTGCCACAGTTTTGCATGATGACCGCTGTTGTGCTGTTAGGACAAGTTTTGGACCAGCAGACTTTAATTAAAACCTTGCATATTTACAAAATGCATCCTTTCTAAAACTGTATAACCAGATGGATATCTTTGAGTCACATTTTGTCAAGTTACAAAAGAGTCCAACATAAAAAAGATCCAGCATTTTTATATTTGTTATTCTGTTTTGTTATTTTATTTTTTTTTTTTTAAAGCAAGAATCTATCATCATGTAAATGCCCTTCAGTGCAGGTTAAAGTTCAATTAATTTTGAGAGCACATTTAAAGGACTGACCAAAGTGCCTGTACACAAAAAGATCACATAACCACCTCTAAAGGGACAAAACACCACAATAAATAATAATAATAATAAGTAATAATTAGCATAATATATAATAATAATAATAATAAAGAGACTATTAATAAGCCAGGCAGAACAGATGCATTTTTTTAAAGAGACGTAAGTATTGCAACCAAAGGTACCAATCTAATCTCTAAAGGCAGATTTTAGGGCCTCTACCAGCTTCAACACATCTGATATGCAATACACTTGATATGTAGCTTTAACAATATTAGCAGCAAAGTCAGCAAGTCTGATTTCTCCCTTGTTGTAAAAAAAGAATACTTCTCCGTTCCAATGTTTTTTCCTCTGAAAGCATTTAGCAAAAGTCTTGCTTTGTTGCTTTGAGGGATTCAGAAATAGATAATATGATATTTAAAGGATATGGTGATGGTGGTGTATTTTCTAATGAATTGATGCTGGTCCCCCTGAGTCTTTTCTCATTCATGGGGGACGGAAAGATGAAGGCCCAAAATTGTCTGCCAGGTCAGGTTGGTCCTTTGGTCCTTTGTCTGGTTGACTTATGAACAGGGTTCGCAATTATTAAGCAGAGCAGAAGAAGCCACTCCATCGACCATGCATGAGGTGCCCTGTTTTAGTGAAGGAAGCACTCCTAGGATGGTTTTAGATGCAATTTTATCACTACATGAAGCTTAGGAGTACATATTTGTGTACTCTGTCTAGACCAAAAGTCCCATGGTTATTGCTAAATCAATCAATCAACATAAGCCCATTTTCAGGTTGGAAATAAGTGGAATGAAAAACAGATGAACAATTTCAAATCCTGAAGCAGGTCTTGTGTCGACGCTAAGTCTGATATAAATGTTCTTGACAAAATATCTGCGGTTCGTATTTCCACATTAAAAATGAAAAACCGTAGTTTTACCTATCCGCCATGCCTGTTCTCTCGGTCTTTTTAACTGTGTCATCACAATTTATAAGATGCTGCATGTTTGTGTCTGTTTTTACATTTTTCTGACAGTGTGTTCTGATGGGACCACAAGCTGCTGCTTATGTAGTTTTATTATTTCGTACAACCCGCCATAAACAATCTATTGAGCAAGTTTTCTCTCCCCGCATAAACAGATTTGTTTCAGCTTTCCCCCCAAAAAGTGGAAATGTCAAACACAATAGATGAATGATATTTTTTTCTTCTTCTTCTTCTTCTATAAGCAGTGGATCGTGGGAATTTCTACACAAATAGTATGAAAAGCCTTTTTAGGCAGGACTGTCTAAAAACCAATGTTGAAATTTCACATTGACAAACAAGTTTTTAAACGGACTTGTCAAGCCATTTGTTTTAGATGTCTGTTACTCTGTGGGTTCACCTCAGAACTATGAAACACTCGAGTAGAATAGCTTTAATTGGAAATTAAAGGTCAACAAATCTTACACAACTACAGGTGTAAATGGAGAAAAAAGTACTGTGGGCACAGGTGCCCAGCGAAACTAGCTATGCCACATTCGACTGCTCAAGACACGGAAAACACATCTGCTATCTTGTAATAGGCAAAGTGTTTGTCAAGCTCCCAGAGCAAAAATAAATTTTAGTTTTCCAAGATTTGCCACAACAGTGCAACAGCTTTGCGTTGTAACAAATCACAAACATTTAAATTCCGGAAGAAATGCGGTCAACTTCCAACATGTCAATTGTTGGCTTTTGGTCATGTGTACTTAACCGCGATTGCAGAGTTTTTAAACTGTGGTTGTTTAGCAAAACGTTCTGAACGGTGGTTTTATGTTCTGTTACAACAAAGATGAATCACGCTACGTTCTTTTTGTCTGCAGATAATAAATTAGGCTAGTGAAAGGTTAATCCCCTATTTCATTACTGTCCTACTGGTATATACTGTACATAAGGAGTTTAATCAAGAATCATCATTGGGCAAGTTAATGCAGCACGGATAATTCACGTGATTTAATTTTACCCTGTAGACTATTGCATTTCATCACCTCTAATGTATCTGCTCATTCGAGACCTACTAGTCTACTTTCTTGGTTATACTGATTTAACAGGAAATATACCCTCTCAAATGGTGTGTGTTCTCCGAGGTGCTGCGCAAAAAAATATCTACTGCTGGTTTAAAAACTTTTACACTTCGGAAGGTGATAAATGTCTGTTATTTCTAAATGTGTTCATCAAAATAATTAAAAAAAAAAAAGAAAACAATACGATAGAGGTAACCAATAGCAAATGCGAAACCAGTGGAGGTGTGGGGAGATTCTAACTTTTTCATAACTAATTTCTCTTTTAGTTAACAAAACACATATTATATTATATATATAATATATATCTATATATATATATTTTAAAAAAAAAAATTTAAAATATAATATATTATTATATATATTAATAATACAAGGAATTCAAAATCGTATAGGACTCAATGCTTTAATGAGGTTGAATTGTAAGTTGGTTTTTTACAGTGTGAAAACGGTACTCCTCTTTGTCCTCATCTTCATGGCATAATTATAATGTAAATGCCAAGCTAACCTTCATGAGGACAATAATATGTGAGAATGAATTATGAGTTTAATAGAGAACCAGTTATCTTCAACAACAATTTAACATTTATAGTTTTTGTTGTTCTCACTTCAATTTGCTCTAATGAAAAAGTAAACTGCAGTTTTAACATGATGTGGACAAACCATTTAAATCCTTAAATACCAACATCTGCCATGGTCCTTGGCGCATGGCCAATACAAATTTAACTTCTTCCTAGGCACAAAACAAACAGTCTGAAATGACAGTCTTCCATATGTGTGAGTACCAAATGTTCTTGGGGGGGGTTGAGGGGGTGCTGCTGACTCAGGTGGAACCCGCCAGATGTAACCTTCAACAAATCATTCAGTGTGAGCAAGACCCACGATTTCACCAGAGGCTCTGATAAAAAGACAAAGGTTAAAAAATCCTTGTGGGAGACAATGGAGTTATTTTCACATGCAAGCTGGTGCCTGCTTCAGTGCTACGTTTTACCATTTTATCCCTCCCTTGTGGTAATCATGAACGAAATAACCCTTTTTTTTTTTTTTTCTGCAGCCAATACATTTACCCTGACAAACAATTTCCATTCAGAAAGAGCTAAAGATGAAAAACTTGTTAAAGAAGAGCTTGGTCAGCTTTCTTCTTGCTTTATACCCAAACTCTACACCGAAATGTTTATTCGTTCCAGCTTTTCTCAAACAGAGCTTGGAAAATAACAAAGACAAAAGCTAATTTTGGCGGCAAGTCCTAAGAAAAGACATTTTGCATTTGTATTCTTGGAAGATGCTTTTGTCACCAAAGCAATTTGAAACAAAATGCAAATATTATATGAGAGTGGCCCATTACTGGGTCAGGCAGCAAGAATACAATAGTTTTAGCAAACAGAATGAGAAAAATAAAGCTTCTTATGAACAGCAATTTCTTTCTTTCTTTCTTTCAAATACTTTTAAAGAAAAACAGTGATCTAGTATGTGCCCTGCTGCGGACGTGTTCAGAAACATCAACATAACAAGGAAGCGAGACATGAAACCACTCTCTGGCTGAAAAACATGGTCCCTTGAGAAATGCTAAATGGTATGTTACAGCAGTCAGGGTCAGAAGAAACATTTACTGTACAGTCAGTGAGCCAACACAATACTTAAGTTGCACGCACACACACCACACATAGGAGACAGCAGTAGATTGGACCTGTAACATAGGTAAATACCTCTGAACAGAATTTAATCCAAATTAATTCCCTTATACATATTTTTTTAGCCAGTTTTGTGTCAAGAACTCCAGAATCAGTGCAGTTTTTTTCTTTCCAGTTGCTTCTTCCAAGAAGTGGTGGATCATAGTGGCACAAAGATATTATTTATATTTGAAACTGTATATATTTTCACATATCATATTTGAGGTTTTATTATTAGGTTTGGCCGACTTTATAAATGTACTGACAGATGAAGAAGGAGAGATAATTGTAGGAAAGTTTGTTCTTGTTTAAAAGCAAAAAGAAATGGCCTGGATTCAATTCACAAATATTTGGCTGGGACTTAAATTCTACCTACTGACATTTGAAGAACATTGAGATGTTTTTAGAAATTTTGCTCAGATGGAAACACTTAGGAAATGGTCTTCTATTTATCAAAGATTTTCTATGTGAGCTCGCCAGTGCTGTTTCAGAAGGGCTAGACAGAAACGTTTGAAATTAAAACTATAGGAACACAAATTGAATCAAACTGAATCTTAATTTCCATTATAATATTCAGAGTGCAGCTGGAAACACTGTAACATTTAAAAATGGGGAATGGCACATTGGATTTAATGTTTGCATTTGTTCAGTGTGAGACGTTTCTTCTCTTCTCCCATTCATTATTATTGTTTTGTTCCTTTGTTATTAATAGTAGTCATGTTGTTTACTATGACTATTAGTAATGGTACTAGTAGTACAAGTAGTAGTATGGTTCAAAACTCATAATAGTTGTACAACAAGAAAAAGCATGGCTTACTAATGACCGTAACTACTACGAGCAATAGTAAACATTACTATTTTAGTTACTTTAGCTACATTACTATTACTGTAATAGTCATGGAGTTCTGTCATGTGTTTCCCTTGCCCTCATGTAATCCTTGTTTTGGTTCCTTTGTTCTATGTGTCATGTTCTCATTGTTTGTCTAGTTCAGTGGTTCTCAACCACATTCCTGGAGGACCCCCAACACTGCACATTTTGCATGTCTCCTTTGTCTGACACAGCCATTTCAAGTCTGTGAATCTCTACTGATGAGCAGGTGACCCTAATCAGGTGTGTTTGATTAAGGAGACATTGCAAAATGGCGATGCAGTGTTGGGGGGTCCTCCAGGAATGTGGTTGAGAACCACTGGTCTAGTTCATGTGTGTCTTGTCCTCATTGGATGAATTGTGTCATGTGACCCCCTTTTTTGATTTATATAGCCCTCATGTTGCCATTGTCCATCGTCTAGCTTTGTTCCGTGTACCACTATTGGTGAGTTTGCCATGACTTGATAAGCCATGTTTTCCAAGTTCCTATTTATTTGTGTTGTCTGTTCATGTTTGGGATTAATTCAATTCAATTCAAATTTTATTTGTATATCGCTTTTTACGATACAAATCATTGCAAAGCAACTTTACAGAAAATTAAAAATTAAGTTTCTACAATATTTAGTAGTAGCTTATCAGTGATGTGCATATAGCAGAAATGTTTGGAAAAAATCAATTAAAGACGTAAACAAACAGACGATGAACACTATTAACAGCAATATGCAATCAAACTTTTAGCAAAAATTTGGTAGTTCTGTATGTTGTTTCAGGGTTATTATCATCTGAGGTCTTCTGAGGGGTTGGCATCATCTCTTCTCAGGTGTTCTGGATCCAGACTGAAGCTTGTGTAAATCCTAGTTACCACGGGATGTAAATGCTGTGGCAAAACAGAGAAACAAATAGAGACAGTAGCTGCTGTTACAGCCAAATAAAATTAATAAGTTTAACCCAAGCTAAATAATAATAATGTGCATTTGATCAGATATATATATATATATATATCAATATCTCTGTCTTATCTGAATTTAATAGGATAAAATTATTGGTCATCCAATCTTTTAAATTTTTAACACATTCTGTTAGCTTAGATAATTTAGAAGTTTCATCTGGTCTTGTTGAGATAAAATGTTGAGAATCATCAGCATAACAGTGGAAACTAATCCCGTATTTTCTAATGAAATTACCAAGGGGCAACATGTATATTGAAAATAGCAGAAGACCTAGGACAGATCCTTGTGGCACTCCATATTTCACTGGTGATAAATGAGATGACTCCCTATTTAAATAAACAATGTGGTAGTGATCGGACAGGTAGGATCTAAACCATCTTAAAGCCTGCCCTTGAATACCTGTGTAGTTTTGTAATCGATCTATGAGTATGTTGTGATCTATGGTGAGAACGCAGCACTAAGATCAAGTTAACCCAGCAATGAGATGGAGCCTTGGTCTGACGCAAGAAGCAAGTCATCTCTAATTTTAACAAGTGCAGTTTCTGTGCTATGGTGGGGCCTGAAACCCGACTGAAATTCTTCAAATTAAACTGCACTTGGGTTCTCGCTACGCTCACCTCCAGTGGAATTTATTACATACTACTAGTAGTAGGATGGTTTACAACAATACTGGTTATTGGACTAGTAGTACTGCTACTAGTTGTAGTATGGTGTAATACTAAACTGCTAGTAGGGGTTCTACTACTACTAGTAATAATAAAAACAGCAGTAGTGCAGTATTTAGTACAGTTAAAGTGTTTACTAAATGACTACTAGTAATGGTACTACTGATATTACTACAACTAGAACTAGTATGACTATGCATTAAGGTTATAGTACTAGCAGTAGTAATAACAGCACTGATAGAATTATAGTTTACTACAGTGAATACTAGTTATTGGACTAGTAGTACTGCTACTACCAGTATGGTGTACATCTAAAACTGCTAATAGGGGTACTACTAGTAGTAATTGAAGAAAAAAAAAAAAAAAAAAAAAAAAACTTTTCCCGTAGTAACACATTATTTAGTACAGTTATAGTGTTGACTAAATGGCTAATAGTAATGGTACTACTAATATTACTACTACTAGAAGTAGTATATATGACTGCTAGAGGTGGTATTACTACAACTACTGCTAGAAGTAGCAAAAGTTTAATATTATTAGTAGTTAAATAAGTAGCAGCAATTATTCGCATTTTCTTACAGTAAATAAAAGGATAAACAAAAACTTGCCTCAGTTCCTGGTGAACCAAGCCAGGTTACATATGTTATTACTTTCCAAAACTCAAGCCCACATTGCATCTTAATGACTTGGAATTTGAACAACAGAACAGAGGCTCAAAGGGCCTATCAAGCATAGGCTGTGGCCACCGCTAGATCTCTGATACAGCATCTGACAGCTCTTGAGCCTGGCGAACAGCTCAGACTCACCCAGAGAGACATGGAGGGGCTCCAGTCGTGGCTCATTTTACGGCCACATCACCTGAGATCACAAAAGCAAAATAAACCATAAAGGTTCTGTCTGAAACCTCACCGTCTGCATAAAGTCCAAACTGAAATGAAACCTCATAAGTAACTGAACTGAGATGCCCTTCATAGGCAGCAACTTCTTTTAAAAAATGAATAGTACACCTCTTAACATGCACGAGAGGCTCTCCTCAAGCCAGGCACACAATGTGCAATTTTCTTTCAGTCTAAAATCTAAATGTACTGTATGTTGCATATCATATAGAAATGCTAATACATTTCTCTCAGATGGTAACATCACAGTAAAACTCATAATATGCACCTGGACTAGAATGAAAAATAGACTTGCAGATGAAAGGTGTATTCAAATTCATATCAAAAGTAAAAAAACAAAAAGCATTTTATGAGCTTTAATTGAAAAATACAACCCATTCATTTTATTGCAAAATAAAACTCATCTGACGAAAAACAGAGGCTACTTAGTCTGTCTCATCAACAACCTACAACAACAATAAACATTTCAATTATTTCAGATGTGAAATTAGTGCTTAAATTAATAAATTGTTATTATAAAGTTCCTTTAAATTAACTACTGTCCAAATATGAACCAATTCATTAAAATCAATCAGACTTTCTAAAATAAGCAATGAGCGAATGTATTAAAGTATTAGTTTACCCCCAAACAAATACAGATTCTGCAGAGCACAAATCATTATATGCATATCCAATTTGTTAAATTAAAGCATTGTGATTCGCTTTAAGATGAAGCTCCCAAGAGTGTCAGCAAAATATCCATTCAGACTGCTGATTATTTTTTTTTTAAGTGCACTGATTTATTTTGGTGAAAAACAATCCAATATTTAAGCAATTTTAGATTAATCTGTATGCCACCCAGCAATTTACACTCCAGTCCAATAGGTGGCAGAAATGCACATTTTGCACTGGTGCACTGAATCACCTGTTTCCTCCCAAATGGCACCCTAGGCTCTCACGGTCTTCTTCTTCCAAAATGTTGTGAAGTAATGTCACTTTAACTATCGAGTACTGCTCAGGAGCTCACTTAGACAGAAGCACTCATCAAGAGCGAATAGCAGCCATAAAGGGGGCATTTGCGATATGAAACCTGAAATGAGCCTAAAGTCTCATGGACCTAACAGACATGTGCACACAGTGGACCACAAGACCATTTAGTGATTTAGCATTTGTCATCCTCAAAGGTTTTTGTTGGAAAGCTACTGTTAAGCCCAAGTACACTTTTTTTCCCATTTGCTAGGGCATGCATACAGTGAACATTATGTAAATTTTCATATATATATATATTATTATTTTTTATTCTTGCACATATTTTGAACATCAGTTCATATATGCACCTTGAATTGTTTTGCACTAATTGGTTTGTGGCTCATCGTTTCACAGTTGAAAAAGAAACAGATGAGATGGAACAACAAACAAACTACTGAAGATGAAAACAACAGTAGTTTGAGGGAGTTAAGAGATATTCTAGTTTAAATGAGTACAAAGACATTTTGATCAGTCACAACGTCTAGTAAGATACAACACACTGGACAAGAATTAAACTTTAAAGTGAAACTATGTGTTTGAGCACCTGCGTTTGCATGCTATGTTAGTATTTGCTTAAAGACTGTGGTATACTTTGGGTTTATACTACTAAAAATACACTTAAAGCTGGAGTATGTAAATAAATAAATAAATAAAGCAGATATTGAGTAAGTACATAAGACATCAATGTTCAAAACTGTCTCCTTACCTTATCCCAGTTCCCAGCGGTGAGCTTATACTAATTTATAATTTGATCTTTCGGGTCAAATTTTGTGGGAAATGTCACTTTGACATCATTCTTCTTTGCGTAGTTTCACCACAGTCTGGTATTGAGAGTGGAAGAGAGCTCTGGTTATTCACTCCCCCACCGACAATTCCTACTGGACTTGAGACTCAAACCCACGACCTTTGGGTTACAAGTCCGACTCTCTAACCATTAGACCATGACTGCCCCATATTCTATATTTTAGTTAGTCACTTTCAACCGGGGCATTTTCAACTTTTCATTAGTAGGCCAATATATTGAGACTTCCATTTTTCATAATCTTGTTTTCAGTCTTATAAAGTATCCCACTACGTCGGTGTGAGAAATCACTGGAAAGTGCATGAAAATAAATCATGAGGAGTGAATGAATGAACTGTCCAAATTAATCAAACTGAACTGCAAACAAATTCAGGTTCATCAGATGAGCTTAAAAGTGGGTTATTTTATTTTATTTTATTTTATTTTATTTTATTTTATTTTATTTTATTTTATTTTATTCACAAATGATTCTTTCATTGTCAATCACGTGATAAATGAGTGAAAGACATGGAGGGTAAAGTAATCATTTATGTTCCTCATCAATTATCTTTGACTGAATTATAATGATTTTCACACAAATTAGATTAGTTTATTTTGACAAACAAGAACTAACAAAAGAGTCATTAAAATTATCTGATCTTCCCATCACTACTATTCAATTGTTCTAACCAAATGCTGGGTGAGTATCAAAATAAAGTGTTTATTACACTAAACTGACTGTCTAATAATAGTCTAATTAGAGTTAGTTGACGTGTAGTAGCAACGTTACTTTTAGTCAGCAGAATGTGAACTATTGAAATAAAGCATTACCTAAAATTGTGATTTATTTGTAAATCTGGCTTTATTAGTTCCGATTTAAAAAAAAAAGCAGATAAAACTGAAGCACAAGGAAGCAGTTAGTTGTTTATGAAGACATTCGATTCAGCGTTTCCTCCTAATACGAACTTGATACTGCCAGCATAATTTTCCACATTCAGCCAGCACATGTTGAGCAGAGGTGGCCAAACCGCACAAAACAACAGACAAGCCGTCTTCGCATGAGACAGAAGTTGGTGCCAGAAGCAGTTTGCTCTGCATCCTTATGACCTTGGTGTGACTGCCTCAGAAGCACTTTAATTTAATCGCTTCTTCCCTGCAGGAGCTTCTCATTGTGTGAAGATAGTTACACACTCTCCTCTATGCTGAAAGGACGAGGTCAGCACTAGCGTTCTGCTCCAGAGAATACATCCACACCTCCATACAAAGGTTCAGGAGTCGATGGAGCACGCTTCAGCGCCAGCTCCTCTCTCAAAGGCCACTATTCGTATTCCTGTCAATGACAATCAAACTGACTCTATATTAACTTTTGACAAGAAGCCCCTCGGAAAATCTTTAGTCCAGAAGAACCACCATATGTTCTGATTTAGTCTATGAGAGATTCTTATATTCATATATATACTGTATATATATATATATATATACATATAATTTATCTATATATTTATTTCAACAGCACAATGTCAGTACGTGGAATGGCATACCTCAATATAATTATCAGGGAAATGAAAACCAATATGACAGACTAAAAAGACCAAGAAAATTTGCAACCGTGTCCATCAAAGTGACAGATAATTATTTGTAGCGCAACCTCTTGAGAGAAAGATCATGGATCAGAGATGCCATTTAAAAATCTCTTTTACTAATTAGCGCACATTTTGGCTGTGTATTAAATGGGTTTAATGGGGTCTCCATGCTTCCTGAATCCCTACAACAAACATTCACAGGTGACTTGTTGGACTGTTGGAAATCAACCATTAGAATGAAAACATTGTAACATCTATTCTACATGGCATGGCAGAACAGAGGTTCAATGCCATCAGTGATTCAGAATTGCATTGCAGAGGAAACAAGGCTTTAGGTCGCTGTAATGTAAGTGACACTGTAATGCAGCAGACATGACTTTAACCTGAAAACACTGATGCTTTCTTGCTGTTGTTTCTGTTGTGTTTCCAGTAAAATTCAATCAATCAATCAATAAAATAAAATTAATACAATAAAATAAAATCAATACATAAAAATCTGCAAGGTAAATTTAAAGTACCCCCCCCACCACCTTACCATATTAGCATATATATATATATATGAGACACTTTTGCTTTTGCTAAATGTGTCTTATCTTAAATACTTACATTTAAAGTGAAACATATACTTAGGAAGCAAACTAATAAGAGCTTTTGTTTTTGTTTGTTTTCTACTGATTCATTTATACATTATATTTATATAAACAAGAACAATTATTCAATAAAAGTAAGAAAAAATATTTTTCTTCTGAAGTATCTTATTTTCAAAAAATATTGTAATAATGTAAAACAGGACATGGGAATTGTGTAATATATATATATATATATGTGTGTGTGTGTGTGTGTGTGTGTGTGTGTGTATATATATATATATATATATATATATTAGTGGTGGGCCGTTATCGACGTTAACGTGCTGCGTTAACGTGAGACTCTTATCGGGCGATAAAAAAATATCGCCATTAATCTATTCTCAAAGTTGGGTTGGGAGCTGGGTCTATACTACGCAAGCTATGATGACTTTCACCGTAATAGTTTAGCGCGGATGTATACCTAGACGAATTGCACTGTAGGGGGCGAGAACGAGTCTTCGAACCTGTGTGTATGCCTGCTGTGAAATTACCAAGCTTCCCAAAAAAAACCTCGACAAGACTCACGCCTGTTTCACACATTCTCCGTCTGCAGTGCGTATGCAGAAGCAGCACAGACTCATTGTGCTTTCACACAGGACGCGTTTGCAGTCTGCTACTGATCCGCGGCTGTTTAGTCCACAAACACAACAGTTGTTCATTATTCTATATTTCAAACCATGTAAAAAAAAAAAAAAATAATGTGACTCTTATCACAGACAGTAACAATCTTTCATAATCATATACATTAGTTTAAACTTAATAAATATAAACAACATATTATTCATGCATTTGACTTCTAGGTTTGTATAATAAGCTGCTCAAGCAAGCGGCAAAACATTTAAACACAACAATTAGCCTACTTTTCTTGTTGGGATATCGCAAAATTTTTAAATTAAAGCACCACTGACAGAAACAGTCGACTCTCGTGCCTTTTGCATTTAAATCTTTATCACAAGCAATCGCACGGTTCTTAATGAACTTTGTTTTTCTGCTTCCATAAAAGTGCATAGGCCTATATCATGTTGCCTCGTTTATCTAAACATGCTCTTTTTCTTGTTTTAAACCTAGCCAAAAACCCATGTGTTGCGTGTGAAACACAGTAGGCTTTAATTAGTATACATTTATTGTGAAATTACTGCATTTCCGTGTCAATCCATGTTAATTTTTCCCGCGAACAATGCACTGTCATTTTAATTCAGTGCATGCAGCACCGCAAAAATAGACTCGGTACGTAAACGATCGCTGCACTGCTGCAGACGCACCGCTCCTGGAACGCACTGACGGACCACAACCGTGTGAACGCTGGAATCCGTTAACATAACAAAATAAAAAAAAATAAAAAAAAAAAAAACCAACACACACTCAATACAGACTAAGTATGAAACAAACATAAGTAAGGTTTTGTTTGCAACTTGTGCAATGCGGAATTAGTTTACTGTTGGAGTTCTTCCAGTCTCAAGTACCACCTAAACGCAAAGCATCCCTTAGCTAATGCGGAAGATCCCGGGCCAAGCAATGTAGCGCAGGGGAAGAGTCGTCGTCAAACTACTATGTTTGAGTGCAGCACAGCTCTATCAGTACTAACAAGTACATCATATTGAACATAATTTGAATGCCTTCGGCAGAATTCAAATGAGCCATTTAATCTAGATTAATCTAGATTAATTCCAAGATTACAGTGAGATTAATCTAGATTAAAAAAATTAATCTATGCCCACCACTAATATATATATATATATATATATATATATATATATATATATATATATATTATATATATATATATATATATATATATATATATATATATACTTCTGTTTTTCTCTAGAGATTATTTTTATACATTGGAATTTTATAAACATGAAAAGAATTTGACCACATTTTTTATCTCTCTGAAGTAAATTATCTTTCTGTTATATCTAAATATAAAATGAGACAAATAATAATAATAATAATAATGATAATAATAATAAATTTACAGCTCATTAACTTACTGGGTTTTTCTGTGTACAAATCATATCCATTTTTTTTTTTTTTTTTTTTATTCTTTGGTTTACTTAGATTAGTTTTCGATTCTACAAACTTATTGGATTTTTATATCATGCTTAATTCAAACACTTTGAATGACTTTATCGTAAAGTACAGTTGTGTTAACCAGCTTTTGCACTAAAATTATGTACAAGCTCAACGTGTCACAGTTTTTTTCAAAGTCATTCCAATCAACAACATGTGAGCCTCTCTTATGCATCCTCAGCTGTTCAGCTGAAACAATAACACCAAAATGGCATTCAAGAAAGACAAAACAAGAGACAATTCACAGCATGAACTAAAGTTGATTTTGAGTTCACTTCAGCAGTTCAAAACAGCTGACCAAAGCGAACTTTCTGGGGGAGTTCGTTTTGGTTTCAAAACACCTTTGAGCTTCCATTGGTCCGTGGTGGATACCCAATCGGTGCGTGTGTTCTGGAACTCCACCTTCTTTGACGTGCAACGTATCTCATTCAATGGAGTTTAGGCAGGAGAACAACATCTCCTAGTCACTAGCAACATGAATACATTGGAGTGTCGAATACCTAAGCTGGCACAAATATATCCGCACCTCTACAATCGCTCGCGGACAGACTTTATAGATTCAGAGAAATTCCTAGAAAGAAACTGCAACAAAGCTTGGTGTCAACGACCCAGAGTTATTCAAAAAGCGACGTAGAGAAATATCCGAGACAAGTTTTCCAAAGCCATGTTAGGAATGAAAGGAAAGAACATTCTATTCCTCATGTATTGAATTTATTTGACCATTTTGTATCTCTCTCTGGGTTTAAAATTAACTGGAGTAAGTCATGTCTACTTCCCCTCAATTCTAAATTTGATCCCACTTCCCTTTCGGTATCTATTCCATTGGTTCAAAACTTTAAGTACTTGGGGATAGATGTTTTTCCTTTCCTGCAAGAAATCCTTTCAAAAAACTATAATAGTATTCTAGCCAAAATATCCTCAGATTTGGAAAATTGGTCTTGTCTTCCTACTTCTTTTCAGGCTCATATATCTGTGATTAAAATGAATGTTCTCCCACGTATCAATTTCTTTTCTTCCATGATTCCTCTTGCTCCACCAGTTGGCTACTGGAACAAACTTGATGCATGTGTTTCACGGTATATATGGAATGGGAAACGTCCTCGTATTAAACTGATTACCTTACAACGAAGTAGATTACATGGAGGTCTTTCTCTCCCTAATTTTAGACTGTATGCTCAAGCCTTTTCCCTCCGCCCTTTATCAGTTTGGTTTGACCCTGATGCTTCTGTATCTTGGAGAGCAATTGAGGAATCTATTATGTATCCATATAAATTGAAGCATCTTGTTTTTTTCTGGGGTTCCGCTTAGGCAGTGTAAATCTAGGTTTGGTCCCATTGTAACCCATCTCCTATCCACATGGAGGGATGTTGAAATATGTTTACAACTAGTTACAATATGCCATAAGCATTCACCAATTTTCCACAACAATAATCTTTTATCAGGCAATACTCCATTCCATTGTCCGCAATGGACTCATCATAAAGTAAACACTCTGGGAGATATCTATGATGATAGTAGTTTACAATCCTTCCAGAATCTTAAAACTCAATATAATCTGCCAGGCACTTCCTTTTTTTTTATGTATTTGCGCATTAGATCGGCCCTACGGGCATATGGGGTGCCCTGGAACTCTCAACTGCCTATTCACCCTTTGCGCAAAAAACTAATCCTTCCCTCTGAGTAATTTCCCTCTTCTGCTTCAGTCATCTATCTTTTTTCTTCTTGAGCATGCATACAAACCTTTATCTATTACAACTATTTGGGCTAAGGATCTTAATGAGGATGTACATGTTTTATTTTCGGATCAGATATGGGGAATGTTTAAACTGTCTTCTAAAAAAACCCTAACCACCAAATGATTCATTGGAAATTGCTGCATAGGGTTTACTTGACTCCAATGAAAACGTTTTCATATGAATCTGTCTTCTTCTCCTAAGTGCAATCTCGGTTCACAAGGATCTTTAGGCACATTTTTGCATTTTTTTTGGGAGTGCCCCTCTCTCTCTCCTTTTTGGTCTCAGCTCTCACAGGACCTTTCTTATTTGTTGGGTATTGAGATTTGTTTGACTCCACGCCATTTTTTCATGAATGACTTTTGGGACCTTACCTTGTCCGTCCAACAAAGATGTTTACTGTTAGCTGCTCTCACTGCAGCAAAAAAGTTGCTAGTCAACCGTTGGAATCCTCCTCACACAATGGACAGAAGAACCTGGGCGGTATATTTGTTGGACATTATCTTGATGGAACTCTCAACTTCTCGTATACATGGGTCTAAAGTGAAAACTGTTAATTTATGGCATTCATCCTTTTAATGTTGTGTCATCTTTTCTAAAATCTTTTCTAAATATTATTTTATTGTATTTTATGTATTAATATTACTGAATTTATTTTTATTATTATTATTTATTTTACTTTATGTATTTATTTATTATTTTTGGGTTCTAAATTTGTACAGTTGCTTCTTTGCTTGATACTACTGTTCACAGAAAAAAAAAAAAAAAATCAATAAACAGTTGTTAACAAAAAGGAATGAAAGGAAAGAGTAAAGAATAAAAATATAAGGTAGCAAGTACCAAATCATGTGTTTCAAATAAATGTTATACCATACTGCTGCTAATCATTATTCTTTTGTCTATAATATTCTGACCATTGGTGCCTGCCTCACACCTAGATTGCTTACACTTCTTCATTTCATCGTTGTTGTGTTTAAGGGAAACGCGCAAGCGTCGCGACACATTTACATTAATCTACACCCCACATCTAGCAGCTTGGGGGTGTTGGAATGTTCGAAAACAGTATACCGTCGCTCAGTCTTTTCGAACTTCTTTTTGCCACCGAATGAAAACGAACTTCGTTTGAAGTATATTGGGGCCTTAAGACATTGCGGATTGTGCATCCAACACCCTGTGTATAAAGACTCATATATGCGGCTCATATCTGACTCATATGACACTGAGTTTCAGGGTCTTAAAGGAATAGTTCCCCCAAAAATTAAAAATTCACTGAAGATGTACTCACCGTCAGGCCATACTAGATGTAGAGTTTGTTTCTTCATCAGAACAGATCTGTAGAAATTACATCACTTGCTCACCAATGGATCCTCTGCAGTGAATGGGTGCCATCAGAATGAGAGTCCAAACAGATGATAAAAAACATCACAACAACCCACACGACTCCAATCCAGCAATTAACATCTTGTGGAGCAAAAAGCTGCGTGTTTGTAAGAAACAAATCCACATTAAAGACACGTTTTTTTTCTCTCTCTCTTTCTCTCGCCTCAATCAGGAGAGAAACATGCACAGATCAAGCACTGTTTAAAAATTAACAAAGTCCAAAACTGTTTTAAAAAACATGTCAGTGGATTTTGATGTGAGAGGACAACAGGAGATAGTATTTTTCACTGGAAGAAGCATTATTATGGGTTATAGACTATTTTGGACAAGTATACATTCACAGAAATCATGAATGTTCCCACGATGCAGCACATTCAGCAGTGCCTTCTGGAGGGATTTGATGAAAGTGATCTGGCCGCGAGTCAATTCTTCTCCTCCGCTCATTCATTTTTCATCAACCCATTCTGTCTGTTTCTGGCCAGACAAGCCTCTTCAGAACATGCTCAAACTACATCTGGACAATCCACTTGTGCCAGAGCAACATGCCTTGAACTCATTTAGGGTCAGGCATGAGGCCATCCCGCATTCCGAACCTCCTATCGGCGTCCAGCACGGAAAAGATTTCAAAAGGAGCTGTCAATATCTGAACTTTCAGCTTAGCTGCTGAACTTCCTTCACAAAAGTTTTGACTTATTTGAATGGCACATATTGATTTGAACTGTGGACACAGAGCAGCACAGCGGGTGGTGGTGAGGGGCAGAGCGAGAGGAAAGAGCCCAGACGAGGACACCCATCGAGGGGCTAATGACGACTGATTAGATGTCTGGAGAGAGGGGAGGGTCTGAATGGGGCAACGATTGTAAATGCCCTCTAAATCGAGCTGACACTGTCTAGATCCTGCTGTGAATATAATCCGTAGGTGGACAGAACCATAATCACTTTTGGGGGAGTTATGTCACATCCACAATGAACTGGAATAATGCCATTTCCTTTGGTTTGTAGACTGCCAGCCCACAGTTAAACAGTCCTATTGACCTGGAGTTTCCCAGAGTTCCTTTATGTCATGTGAGGCCCATCAGCTGCGGTAACGGCTGAATAAAGAGAGTAAGCGTTTACAACAAGTTAAGATTATGATTTTGTGTTATGTATTCCTGTGATGCAAAGCTGAATTTTCTCCAGTCTTCAGGGTCACATGATCCTTCAAAGTCATTCCAATATGCTGATTTGGTAATCATTATTATTGGTACTCCATTACTAATTATCAGTTTGTTTGTTTTTTTTTTGTTTTTTTAGATACAATTCAAAATAACAGCGTTTACAGAAATACATAAATTCACACATTAAACATTATACATCTTTAAAACCTGTTTTTTATTCAGTCGTTCGTTTGTTTGTTACTTTTGATCAATTTAATTATTTCTTTACTTACAAATAGACCCCTAAATATTAAGCAACAGAAACTGTTCATAATTATTGAAAGAGACACCAAATTAGCCTTTCAGAATGATTTCTTTCTAAAATTGAACACATTTTTTTTTTTTAATGAATATTTAAATTAAAACAAAAAAAAATTTATTATACTAGGGATGCAACTTTGGTGAGCATAAGAGACTTCTTTCATAAACATAAACATAAAAAAAAAAATCTCAGAAAAGCTATAAGAAAAAGTGTGTTGTAATACAAATCATACATCCACAATACACTTTTTTTGTCCTTTTTTTTGTCCTTTTTCTGTAGTTTTTGTCTGCAGGGGGCAGTCGTGGCCTAATTAATAGATAGATAGACTTACTAACAAAAAGAAAGCTTGCTTGATTCACACTCATGCCAGGCATTGATTGTTGGTGTGGTGAGTGAATGTCCAGCACTCTCTTCCACCCTCAATACCATGACTGAGGTGAGACTCATGAGCAAGCAACAAAACCCCCAACTGCTCCCCAGGTGCCACAGCATTGGCGGCCCACCTCTCCATTAGTGTGTGTGTGTGTGTGTGTGCGCACGCAAGTTTGTTCACTACTCACTGCTGTGTGTGTGCACTTGGATGGGTTAAATGCAGAGCACAAATTCCAAGTATGGGACACTTGTCCACATGACACGTCCGTTCCTAGTTTTCAACAGATTACCATTATTTTGACTATCCACCCTAGTATGCAACTTTGCCCTCCATGAACTTACGGTACACTGAAATGTACTTTTGAAGCCCTCAATTACTCTGATAGTCTGAAGTGCATTTTATTTAGTGGTAAAAATCATCCGCTGCATGTGTTGCCAATGAAATAATGAGTCTGAATACAAAGATAACAATTATGACACATTGACATTAATTCCACCCACACACACCATTTCACTGTGAACAATGTAAACTGATTAAAAAGACTGTTTATAGAGGCAGATAGAAGCTTCTGAATAAAGGTAGTTTTTAAACTCCTATTAACGAGCAACATAATTGCATTCACAAATGGAAAAAAAAGCTAATTAAAATGAAAAGAAAAGTATGATGTGGGCTATGAGTGCTTCTTGAAGATATTGTTTTTCTTTCACATACTTTAAACAAATAATAATAATAAATAATAATAATTCTAAACATTTGAACTAAAATTAACATTTTAACACACATATAAATGCAAACTCTTAAATTATAGATATGAAGAACATAGTTGGCAATGACAACCATAATCATTGGCATTTGTAATAAATCACAAAAGCTATTGAATATTTTTGGAATAAATTATCACCTAATCCAGTGATCTTAGTTTTTATCCAACCCTTTACAAAAATGTGCCCTGGTAACCACAGTTTTGGCAAAAAAAAAAAAAAAAAAAAAAAAAAAAAAAAGGAAAGATAACAGTCATATACTCTTTCTTGTACATTCTTCTCAGTAACATAAGGGTGTTTTGATTTATATGTCGCTAAATGTTTAGTGATCATGTTAGCTTACTTGTGCATAAACAACTTCTACCCACTCCTTCTGGTTTACACAAATCTTCTTCACTCGTTTTTTTGCATTTCTTTTTTTTTTCAGATGCTGTAGTATTTGAGAAGATCAGTGACAGCGCCCCTACAGAATGTATAACACTGGAAATACAGATTGCCAGAACAACCCATCAATAGCAAAGAAGCACAGTTTACTAAATCACTTAATAAGCATTAACTATTTCTCTATGTTAAGTTGTAGTGCCTGACTTTTTAGAAGGCCCTGAAAATGGATCATCAAATTGATATTTTTCACAACTCTATAGGTAGAGCTATAGGTATTATCGAGCTCCTTTGTCAAGACTTACAACACACTGCCAACAATCATGACAGAAGAAATCTCTTCTCGCTTTCCCTTCACACTGATATCTAACACAGAAAACTGACACTTCAGTGATCCCGTCGAAAACCTACTGATGTCCAGTGTGAGCCAGACACACTGAAGTGCTGGGTGTAAGAAAAAAAAAAGGCAATAGAAGGAGAGCGTAAACTTTCAGCCTCAGCCATGAATCTGAGGAGACAGCATTGAAGATGGAGTCCCTTAGAGTGCACTACTAACACATAAAGATAAACTCCACAACAACAATAAACCCTCATCCCCAACACTCAAATACTAAATATATATATTTTACGTTTACACGTTTGATGCTCGTCGTAGCTGTTACTGAAAACACAAGTGTTCTTGGCTTTCCATCTTCAATAGACAACCCCCTGCACTGGCCCCGAAGCCGTTTCATTTGTTTTGAGGGGC
The DNA here is from genome assembly GCF_018340385.1 of Cyprinus carpio. Lineage (NCBI taxonomy): Eukaryota > Metazoa > Chordata > Actinopteri > Cypriniformes > Cyprinidae > Cyprinus > Cyprinus carpio. The sequence continues at coordinate 8,588,081 of NC_056591.1, forward strand.
AACATGTGGGGTATTTCCTGCTGGGCACCTAAGAGAAATCATGCCCTTGACATTTGGCCGAGGCTGAAATAATCTCAATGCGCGGCCCTGAAGGAGGCAGAAAATTGGGCTGTGGGGCGACAGCGACACAGCTCTGTGTTGTGGGCATGTCATTTTACCCTCCAATGTAATCGCGCTGATTGCCGCCTGCCTTTCAAAGTTGCCAAATATCATCTCCATATTCTTGTGCATCCTCACATCCCCGCAAACTGCCAGCAAAAAACAGTGCGGCAAAGGTGACCTTTCTTTTAGCTTTCCCCATCCTCTGAGGAACTGTCAGCTAGTCGGAAACAAAAATATATCAAAGGAATTTGCGGTTTGGATACCTCCTGACAAGCCCTCTGGTGTCTTGACAACAAAGAGGCAGATAAAAATATGTTTGTGTAATCTATCTAATCAGATTAGGTTTGGCCTTCATGTGGCTGGATCATGGTGACAGCGGCGATGTTTTTATTTATTTATTTATATAATATATATATATATATATATATTTTACAGCTTAAGTGTTCTGTAATGAACACACTGCCATCTCTGTGATAAAATACATCATCTCCTATCTCGCTTTGGATTTTTCTTCCAGCGATATTTAATCCTACCATGTCAGTTTTATTAAATGTTTGATGTATTATATCTTGATGTACTAAATTATATGCAATATCAGTCGAAACAACAAGCCAGTTTTAAGCTGGAAAACATGAGAGAAAAGAAACAAGAAAAGGAGCAGAAGGTAAGAAATAAACAGTGACTCAGCCGATTTTCCATATTCTTGTATATTACATGTTCAGTTTCCATGTTCTCATACTATATTGTTTTGCTATACATAAACATACTGTGTCGTTTTCCACCGAGCCGTACAGTTCAGTACAGTACAGTAAAATAAGATTTGGGACGGTTAACCCTGATCTGGCTTGTGTTTCCACCACCAACCGAACCCTTACTTGATACACTTGAGTGTATGCCGGAAAGTAGCAATCAACCTCATGTGTGTATGTGTGTGAAAATATGAAATTATAAAATACACTGTTAGTTTTTGTGTGTGTGTGTGTGTGCGTGTGTGTGTTAGCGTACTCTGATGTTTCTGATGTTTGATGATTGTGTGTGTGGGTGTGTGTGTTGTGTGTTAGCGTACTCTGATGTTTCTGATGTTTAGATGATACAAGCCCAGAGTCAAGATTCATCTCAAACGAACCTGACTACTGCAGTGAATCTAGCTCCACCCTTTAGGTACCGGACTACTGTGCTAGGTACCCCAACAGATGGGTCCCAAAAAAGTGGTATGTAAAGTTCGCTATGTTGGTACCATTCACAACTTCTGACAATGGAAATGGAAGTAATTGCATACCGTACTGTATTGTACTGAACCGTACCACTCGGTGGAAACGAGCCATTAGATGACAGTGACTTCACAATCTGACACTGAATGTTTTAATCATTTTGATCTCAAAATGTCAGTCTGAACCAAACATGTTCAAGTAAAACTTGAAGTCGCATGACTCATAGATCAGATGAGACGTGCGCAGTGCGATGCCAGCATGGATTATGAATGAGTTTCACTTAGAAAAAAATATTTATCTTTTT